>NC_092779.1:15028628-15088017 GCF_047496795.1 Chiloscyllium punctatum | reverse complement strand
TAAACTCATGTGCTATCACTCTATACACTGTCTGCACACTCACAAACGATCATTCTGCACATGCACACGTGCTCAGTTTCAAATATGCAACTCCTCTGAGCTCATCCAGTATTGTTTGAAGTGGTAAATGATTGGTCTTTCATGCTATGCTTACATCAATGATTTTTCCTCTTGCTCATTAACCTGTTTGCCTTTTCCTTTTCACTTTCTTTACTTGAATGATCAAGGAAAAGGAGATTGCTCAATCCCTTGAGACCTGCTCTGTCATTTAATATGATTATGACTGATCTGATTCTAACCTCAAATCCACAATCCTGCCCACACCCTGATAATCCTTCACCCCCTTGCTCACCAAATGTCTATCCACATCTTCCTTAAAGGCATTCAAAGAATCTGCCTCTGTTGTTTTTTTTTCAGGAAGACTATTCAAAATACCCAGATCCTCTATGACAAAAAAAAACCTCTCATCATCTTTATTTTTCTGTCCTTATTTTTAAACATTGCTCCCTAATTCACTTTCTCCCAGAAGATGAATTCTCTCCATATCTACTCTGTCACAACCACTAAGGAACTTATATGTTTCAATCAAATCAACTCTTCATCTTCTAAACCCCAGTGGATTATAGGCCCAGTCTGTTCCAACATTTCCTCATAACTGTCTCATTCATTCTTGAAATTAGTCTATTAAATCTTCACTAAACTGCTTCCAAGGCATTTACATCCTTACATTGAGAGACCAAATACTGTGCACAGTACTCCAGATGTGGTCTCAACAGTGCCCCTCTACAGTGAAGTATGACCTGCTTACCTTTGTATTTAAGTCCACACGCAACAAAGTATGCCAAAAATCACATGACACCAGGTTGTAAGTCAACAGGTTTATTTGAAAACACAAGCTTTTGGAGCATTGCACTACAGTGTGTTGTGATGAAGGAGCCCAATGCTCTGAAAACATGGGATTTCAAATAAACCTGTTGGACTATAAACCTGGGCATTGGTGGGATTTTTGATTTTGATTTTGTCCAACCCCAGTCCAATACACTGCACCTCCACATCATGACAATAAGGTATGGACATTCTATTAGTTTTTCCTAATGACTCACTGTTACCTGCATACCAGCCCTTTGTGATTCATGCACTAAGACACCCAGATTCCTTCATCTTTCAGAGTTCTACAGTCCATCATCATTTAACTTATATGCTTCTTATTTGTTCGTTAACTTGGCCCCACAATCTTGTTCCACTGCTGAAAATCAGTAGCTTTTAAGGAGTTTCTGAAAGGAGAGGGAAGATTGGAGAGGTTCAGAGAGAGAGTTCCAGTGCATGGGATCATGACAACAGAAGGCACATTGGCTAATGGTAGAGCCATTGAAATTGGTAATGCCAGAATTGGAAGAGCATGGAGATTTTGAGTGTTGTGGATCTGGAGGAGGTCACAGAGATAATGAAGGGTGAGGCCATGGTGAGCTTTCACGAATGAGATGATTTGAGACTATCTACTTAATGATGTGAGAAAATATTCTTTTATTTCTGTGACAACAATTAGTGTCAAATGTTGGAATATTTTAGTGAAATACCCTTATACAACATACAACCAGGAGAAGTCAACACCTGTAGCTGATAAGGGAATCCTCTCACACTCCATAATTTCAAAGATCATATTGTGAATCACCTTATATGGCAAGTTTGGCTGTTATTAAAGTCATGATGGCAATAGTCCAGAAATTCCTGCTAGTACTCCTTTCTTCATACAGTTATTTCAAAAGTGATGAAATTTCAGTTTAGAATGCTTGTGACATCTCTATAGTTTGTATGTAAAACTGTGATAAAGCAGAACCTCCTTCCATCACATGCCAGGGACCAGCTCAGTCCAATATTCCAGTTTGGAGTCTCTGCCTGTCAAAACAGTCACCCTGCTGGAGAAGTCAGAGCCATATCCCATCACTCTGACAGGACACATGCTGGACTCCAATTGCTCTTAGAAAAGTGTCAGAAGCAAATTCTTCTCCCTATCCAGGGATAGAGAGCCACCTTTGTGAACTTCCAGAGTTTGACTATAAAGAAATATTCACCTGATTTCAGCAGACATGAGACCTGCTGGGTCTACTAAGGAACGCCAACTCAGTCCTCAGGATTGTCTGAGAATATCCGGAGAGATGACCTTGGAATCGCTTCCCACTATAATCAGAGTGGACAGATGGAATCTCAAGTGGGTTAAGATAGAAGGGATGGAAACCCAGTAAGAATTAGATTTACTCTAAAATACCTACTGTCTGCATGCCAAGTCATGTATGGGATTGTCCTCCAGTTCAGTTAACCCCACTCTCAAATACCACCTCCCTCCACTTCACTCCCACCTCATCTTCCATGGATGATCTTCAAGCTCTTTCTGTAAACTGCTGTATAACTTTGGTTATAATGTTAGTTACTGATATACTAGGCACTATTATCCTCTGATCCAACATTCACAAATGATGTGGAACACTATCTAAATATAATCATTTGACTACCAAACATTTTGGGCAAAATTTCTCTGTATTTGACCCTGCCTTGAAACTTCCTATCTCTTCAAAAGTAAATGAATGAACATTTGTGAAAAACAAATTAACAATTTTATTTAATGGTAAACACATATAGGTAATCCACAATGAAGTTAAAATGCAAGAATTTTCCCCCAGCACAGTCCCAGTATTGAACACTTTGAATTATCACCACTGCAGTAACAGACATGAGTTCTTAGCCTGAGATCCAGGATGCAGTAGCCGTTGGTGCCAGAGGTTCCCATAGTTTTAGGATCATTCTGGAAAGCAAAGACATCCACTACTATATTCTTCCTTAAACCTCATTCCTTATCCGCTCTTATAGCCACTTTCGAGGAGTTTACAGACTTCTATAGCATTTAGCTGATTCCAGAGTTGTCAACCAGGCTGGACATGTTCCCTAGTGTTGAATCTGAGTCTTTCACTAGTTTTTCTCTCCTCTATTTCCTTTTCTCTCTTCAAGCTTATCTAATTAATGAGGTACACTTCTTGCCCCTTGATCCCAATGCCATCTAATTGCTGACCATCTAACCTGTCTTCCTTGAATGTATGGTATATAATATTCTAAGTGGTTCCCTCTCGTTAAATGATCAGCACTCTCTTCCAAAGCTCTCACTCATTCCTAAAAATCTTTCTGAAGCCCCCACCCCTATCCCAAAATTTTCCATCATTCCAAATTCATAGTCATAAAGTCATAGAGCTATACAGCACGGAAACAGACCCTTTGGTCTGACTCATCCATGCTGACCAGATATCCCAAATTAATCTCGTTCCATCTACCAGCACTCGGCACTCCAAACCCTTCCTATTCGCATACCCATCCAAATGTCTTTTAAATGCTGTAATTGTACTTGCTTTCACCACTTTCTCTGGCAGCTCATTCCATACACACATCACCATCTGGGTGAAAAAGCCGCCCCTTAGGTCCATTCTAAATATTTCCCCTCTCACATTAAACCTTTGCCGTCTAACCTATGGACTCTCCTACCCTAGATAAAAAGATTTGGCGATTCACCCTATCCATGTCCCTCATGATTTTATCAACTTCATAAGGTCACCCCTTAACCTCTGACATTCCAGGGAATATAGCCCCAGTCAGTCATACAGCCAAGAGTTTTACAGTGAAAGAGGTGCTTTGGCCTATTGCGTCTACACTGGTCACCAATGGGACCCTAGTTCCATTTTTCAGCACTTGGCCCACAGCCTTTTATGCTTTGGGTTTCAAGTAATCTTCTAAATATTTCTTAAATGTTGTGATCTTTCCCACCTCTACCAACCCTTTCAGGCAGTGAGTTCCAAATACCTACCTTTCTCTGCGTGAAAACATCTTTCCTTCAATCCCCAGTAAACCGCCTGCCTGTCACCTAATATCAATGCACAGTTCTATTTCCAGTCTGACTTAATATTGGGATACAGACAGACTCTGACCTCATATCTTTAATGCATTGTCTGAGGTGAGATGTCACCTTTTGTTAGCTCGAAAGGTGACTAAAATGAAGTTCTGGGATTTACATATTAATGAACCAAAACCGGCATTCTAAAAGATGAAAGATTTAACAATCCAGGTTTGTTCAATTTATCACTGTATGACACTGTAACCTTTTGCTATAAATTCTGTGTCTTATGATCTTATACTCCAAACCACCTGATGAAGGAGCAGTGCTCCAAAAGACAGTGCTTCCAAATAAACCTGTTGGACTATCATCCGGTGTCATGTGATTTCTAACTAAATATTTCCACATTGTCACTCAGTTCCCTACTACTAAATTTGACCCAAGTTAAAGAAATAGCTACATGGTCACAGAGCCTTCCCATTTTGTGTCCTTGCCTTTGTGAGTAACAGCCATGGATGTTTGAGATAAGTGGAAGATCATAGTCACTGGTTTCAAAGTGGAATATGTGCAGGGACTCAAAACATGAATGTCAATTGATTGGATTTATTTTAATTTATTGATCTATCTAATGATGTATATTTATGCATGTACAATTTATCCAAAGTGTCAACAGCAAGGGTGCTGTACTTGTGAAATGTTAACGCACGTATAAATGAACAGGAGCAGGTATATTCTGTGTCCTGAAAGAGTAGATGGTAAATTTTAAAGCATTTTTTAAAAATGACATTTCCATGAACTTGTTTGCTATCTTCAGTGTTAATTTCTGTTCAGCAACAATGTTTAATTGCTGCCTGGTTAATATTGGGATCTTCTGACGGTTTAAATTTCCATTCAACGACAGATTGTGCATTGCAGGAACAATATGTTGCTGGTTCTGTATGTCTTGTTGGCTTTACAGATACTTGATTTCATTAATGGGCCTTCTGGGAAGTAAGGCTGGAGGGCAAGGAGCAGTAAAGGAGACAGGACTGAGCAGGCACAGCTTGGAGAAAGGGCTGGAGGAACAGGAAGAAAACAATGCACAACAACTGCAGAAGCAGGGCCCATCAACTCTGTTCTGTAATTCAATTTCTTAAAGACTTATTTTGGGTTTCAATTCCACTTTTCTACCCACTCTCCATATCCACTGATTTCCTGAGAGACCAAAAATCTGTGTGCCCCAGTCTTAAGAAATATTCAAAGATCGAGCATCCACAGCATTCTGATGGAGAATTCCAGAAGTGCACAAACCTTTCAATGAAAGCTAGTACTTCCCAATAAACCCATTGTGCTATAACCTGTTGGGTGATTTTTAATAGAATAGGGGTGACACCTTCGGTCAGACAATGCAGTTTAGGTGGGAGGCCATGTTTCAAGTCTAGCTCCAGGATGAGATGCAAACAGATTTGAAACATGGCCTCCCACCTAAACTGCATTGTCTGACCTAAGGTGTCATTTTTATCCTGATAAAACCTGAAGTTATCTTCGGACATGGATTTACATTTTAATTTATCAAAACTCTGCACCTGCATTCTAACTGATTAAAGACTTAATAGCCATCTAGGTTTGATTAATACATTCACAAAAGTTAAATGATCATTTGATCTTTTACTCTGATTTCAATGTCTGATGTATTCTCTCTCACTAGCTGCCTGAGGAAGGAAAGGGAGCTCAGAACACTTGAGTTTCAAATAAACCTGTTGGATTATAACCTGGTGTCGTGTGATTTTTGACTTTGAGAAAGAATAGCTAATGATACATGGTGCTGCCAAAGCCACACTTATAGGCTTCCTACCTCCTCCACATGGGAACTAAAGAAGACTCAGTATAACCCTTGGAAGACTCTATCACAGTTGGATCCCAAAGCAATTGATAGTAGTGTAAGTTAGCATGGCAAGTGCCAGATCCATAGCCAGAGGCTCCATTGTGGCGGGGCCCAATATCAAGTTCATGGAACTGAATACTCGCTGCATAGCTGCCAGAATGCTTTATAAGCTCTGTGCAATGTCACAATATATGAACTTGGATTTATACTTGTCCTTAGATATTAGATACAAGTTCACTAACAGGCTTTCCTGATGCATGATCTTTCTGCTTCAATATTCCTCAAATTCAATTTTTGATTCCTCTCACCCTGCACATGATGCCTCTTTCAGAAACCCATTATGTTGTCCATGATATGAAGGCCCTTCCTCGAGCCTTGGATCTAAAGGATGTGCAGTGCCAGTCTCATGAGCTACAAAGGTCAGAGTGAATGATGGTACATCTTCAAAATGCATTCATTCCTCTTTTTTTATTTACCACAGACATCACATTTCTTCAGCAGCTGAGATCAAAAAAGGGGAATAAGACTCAACAAGGTGAGGTGGAGCCTACCATATAGAGTGCATTAGGTGTGAGTTCAAAGTGAAAGAGAATGGGAAGAGAATATGGTCTGGAATATAGTGCCTGCAAGTCAAATGGGAGCTCACAATCCCATTATAACTTTCAAGTGGGAATTGGATATATACATGAAGGGTAAAGAGTTGCATGACTGTGGAGAAAGAACAGAGGAGTGAAAAGAATTGGATAGCTCTTTCAAAGAGCGAAGAGAGTGCCTAATAGGCCAAATGGCATCCATCTGTTCTATGTGACTCTGCTTGAGGACCCTTGCAGCATGTCTCCTCCTGCATTTCTGCTCGCCAAAGCCATGAACCAATCTGTGGCCTTCAGGTCAAGGACTGGCTCTCACGGTCACTGACAAATCTGGTGAGACAACCTTCTCCTTCAGGAAATACGGTGTATTAGTCATGATCTTATGAGTAAGTGCACGTTGGGATTGACCAGTCCAGATGTTGTGTGGAAGCTTCGAGGGATGAGGCATTGGCACTGTTAGTAAGACTGTGGCTTGGAAATACAGATTGTGAGTAGGTGCTGAACTGAGGTGGAGTGAATGAAGATGGGCACAGTGACTGGAGATGAGTGAAGGAAAGGAAGGCAAGGGAGAAGTGAGGATGACAGTAAAGATAATGGGAGTGCAAAGACTGGGTAAATGGGCTCAGATTCTTACCCTGACAATGCCGCAGAATCCTAAAAGTTCGTACTCTGATCACGGGAGCTAAACTCATCATATTTGCCTCTTTAACTACATCTTCACATTGTCCAGCAAAGTGCTGTCTGGGAATAGAGGTCTTTCTACCCAACAATGGAAGGCAGAGTATTAGGATCCCCCAGCCCAAAGCTGCAGCAGAGAATCCAATGCCTTGAGCTGCAGGTCTTGCAGCCAATTTTCCCTCAAATAGAGGAGAAAGTAAACTTGTCTATCACCCCACAGGACAGTTCCCTCATGGGAGAGAAAGCGAGAGAGAGAATGAGAGAGTGAGCGTGAGAGAGAGAGAGAAAGAGAAAGAGAGAGAGAAATGACTGGTAGTGAGTTTAACCTGAAAGTCACCACACCTCAGGCAAGGGGCAAAGTTATGAAGGCAGGACCTTTATAGCAACCTTAACCAGTGTAGGACTGAAACTGTGATGTTGGTATCACTCTACATCATGAACCAGCTATCTAGTCAACAGAGTCTAACTGGCCCCTCTAATGTTCCATTGTTGCGTGCTGATTTTTCATTGTTCTTCATGGGACTTTGCACATTGCTGTGTCACCATATGACCACACTTTTTTTTAGTTTCAAAAATAAACTTTATTCATAAAATTATTTGAGTCTCTTTACAATTGGTCATGCCATTCTTGTGCACACATTATGTTACATACAGACATCAAATTTTATTTTTCCTATATACAAGTCTGTACATTTACTATCCAGCTCTTCTGCTGAGACGTCAGCAGAGCCCAAATGACAGGGTGGGCCCCCTGTTCTTCTTAGGCAGGCAGATGCCCCAAGCTTCAGCGCATCCCTCAACACATAATCCTGGACCTTGGAATGTGCCAGTCTGAAACACTCAGTCGGGGTCAACTCCTTCAGCTGGAAGATCAACAGGTTTTGGACCGCCCAGAGAGCGTCCTTCACCGAGTTGATGATCCTCCAGGCACAGTTGATGTTCATCTCGGTGTGCGTCCTGGAGAACAGGCCGTAGAGCACGGAGTTCGCGTCATGGCGGTGCTCGGGACGAACCTCGACAAACACCACTGCATTCCTCTCCAGACTTCTTCTGTGTAGGCACATTCCAGAAGGAGGTGTGTGACAGTCTCGTCCCCCCCGCAGCCATTTTGAGGGCAGCGTGTGGTGCAGCTGAGAGTCCAGGCGTGCATAAAGGATCTCACAGGCAGAGCCCTTCTCACCACCAGCCAAGCCATGTCTTGGTGCTTGTTGGAAAGTTCTGGCGATGAGGCATTCTGCCAAATGACTTTGACAGTCTGCTCAGGGAACCGCTCGATAGGACCCGCCCTCTCCTTTTCCCGAAGGGTCTCAAGGACACTACGTGCTGACCACTTCCTGATGGACTTGTGGTCAAAGATGTTTTCCTTCATAAACTTCCCCACGAAGGACAGGTGATACAGAACGGTCCAACTACTAACAGCGTTCCGCGGCAGCGATGCCAGGCCCATCCTTTGCAACACCGGGGACAGGTAGAACCTCAGTAAGTAGTAACGTTGGTGTTTGCGTACCGGGGATCCACGCACAGCTTGATGCAGCCACACACAAAGGTGGCCATCAGGGTGAGGTTGGTATTGGGTGTGTTTTTTTCCCCGTTGCCCAGATCTTTATACATCGAGTCCCTTCGGACCTGGTCCATCTTTGAGCTCCATATAAATTGGAAGATGGCCTGGGTGACTGCAGCGGCAAAGGTTCTGGGAATAGGCCAGTCCTGTGCCACGTATAACAGCAATGACAATGCCTCACACCTGATGACCAGGTTTTTTCCTGCGATGGAGAGCGACCGTAGCTTCCATCTGCCCAGTTTCTGCCTCACTTTGCTGATACATTCCTCCCAAGACTTGGTGCATGCCCCAGCCCCCCTTTGCAGCCGTTCTTACAGTTACAAAACCTTCCTTGGTTGCTCCAGTCTGAGTGGACCTCCTGGTTAAGGTATGCTGGCTGCTTTCTACTGGCATATTGACTCTCATTTACATGCGCAGCCAATGAGCACTGTAAGTGGTTCTGACTACATGATGGTACCAGATGAGAATGACCTTTCAGCCTGCATTTACAGAGAGCCTCTACAGTTAATTCTATGCCAATTTAATTTGTGTTTTAGATCTGATGTATATGATATCTACAGCAAATTCTGGTTGGCAGTACAAAATCACATTTTCCGCAGGTAAAATTGGAATCCTATATGCCAAATGCTTAATAGTTTCATAAACATCCGTTAGCTTTTTCAATAATGTGTTTGTCAGATCTTCTATTTCAGATACCATTATAATTTTATTTCCCAATGTATGAGTAAAATCTTCAGCTTCTATTATCAGTCATTGTGTTTCAATACTCACTGCAGCTCCAGTCTTGGGGTCTATAATATAAAGTGCTTCTGGATTAGTGGTGCTGGAAGAGCACAGCAGTTCAGGCAATATCTGAAGAGCAGTAAAATCGACGGTTTCGGGCAAAAGCCCTTCATCAGGAATAAAGGCAGAGAGCCTTTAAGAGATAAGCTAGAGGAGGGTGGGGGTGGGGAGAAAGTGGCATAGAGTATAATAGGTGAGTGGGGGAGGGGATGAAGGTGATAGGTCAGGGAGGAGGGTGGAGTGGATAGGTGGAAAAGGAGATAGGCAGGTAGGACAAGTCATGGGGACAGTGCTGAACTGGAAGTTTGGAACTAGGGTGAGGTGGGGGTAGGGGAAATGAGGAAACTGTTGAAGTCCACATTGATGCCCTGGGGTTGAAGTGTTCCGAGGCGGAAGATGAGGCATTCTTCCTCTAGGCGTCTGGTGGTGAGGGAGCGGCGGTGAAGGAGGCCCAGGACCTCCATGTCCTCAGCAGAGTGGGAGGGGGAATTGAAATGTTGGGCCACAGGGCAGTGTGGTTGATTGGTGCGGGTGTCCGGAGATGTTCCCTAAAGCGCTCTGCTAGGAGGCGTCCAGTCTCCCCAATGTAGAGGAGACCGCATTGGGAGCAACAGATACAACAGATGATATTAGTGCATGTGCAGGTAAAACTTTGATGGATGTGGAAGGCTCCTTTAGGGCCTTGGATGGAGATGAGGGAAGAGGTGTGGGCACAGGTTTTGCAATTCCTGCGGGTGGCAGGGGAAGGTGCCAGGATGGGAGGGTGGGTTGTAAGGGGGCGTGGACCTGACCAGGTAGTCACGGAGGGAACGGTCTTTGCGGAAGGCGGAAAGGGATGGGGAGGGAAATATATCCCTGGTGGTGGGGTCTTTTTGGAGGCGGCAGAAATGTCGGCGGATGATTTGGTTTATGCAAAGGTTTGTAGGGCGGAAGGTGAGCACCAGGGGCGTTCTGTCCTTGTTACGGTTGGAGGGGTTGGGTCTGAGGGCGGAGGTGCGGGATGATGTGGACGAGATGCGTTGGAGGGCATCTTTAACCACGTGGGAAGGGAAATTGCGGTCGCTAAAGAAGGAGGCCATCTGGTGTGTTAATATCAAGTGCAGTCAAGCCTAATGTTAAAATATTATCACGGTCTTGTAAAAAATGCTTACTTTTTTATCACAGCTTGGCTGCAACCAGTTTTTGTAGTAGAACTTTGATGGGCTGCCTTAGTTCTTTGTTATGAAATATTAAAATAAAATTAACCATCCATTAGGTGCAGTTTTCTGTTTTGTTCTCCAGTAGAAGTGAGACCTGGGTTGAATGGAAGATATTTCACATATATATTAGATCTCCAACTTAAGGGAATGGCAATAGACAAACACTTACTACTGACTGCTTCACTATGAATATTTTGTCATTAAGATCATAGGGTGAATAATAATTTTTTGTAATTCCCAAAGCTGGCTTGTGGGTATATTATGGTATGCTAGAAGTAAAATATGCAACAGTAAAGCACCAATTACTTTCAGTGAAAAGAAAACACCTACCATCTGATTTTGTAATCCCGACACTGAATCCTGGAGCTTTTCCGACACAGTGGCTGGTGTCCCAACCTCTGAACTGGAAGTTCCAGCTTTGAGTGTCACTCCCTAACTTGATGACTAAGGTAGGCGTTTCCATAACACAACCAAACAGGTCAATCTGTAAATCCTTCCAACACTCACCAATAGCAGACAATAGGAGTTGGAGAGACTCCTGATCAACCAGATGATTACAAAAAAATTTGAAACATGTTTCTTCACTCGTCATAGCTCTGGACTGCAACATGCGTGTGGGATGGGGTATGGGCTGGGTTGTAAAAATCTATCAACTTTTGAGAATGTTCTAAAAATGCTTGTATTCAGCTGCTGGGCAGTTCACTGATCTACTCACCTTGTACCCAATTATCCTCAAAAAGGTTCTTCAAATATTAATCCAATCATCCCTTTAAAAAGGTCTCATGTTAGTCATTCCCTGTTAAAGCACACTATGCTGCATCAAAACAATTACTCCTGCGTTCAATATTCTTATTTTTACAAACTAAAATATGCTATGGTCTGAAATAACTGCACAGAGGCCGGTATCCTGTCACCAAGTCCCCCTTTATTTACATATGCACACTACCATGGGCTCTGACCAGCCAGCTCAGAGTCAGTCACCCAATTTAGGGAACTCTGAATCCCCTGCTTATTTTATTTTATTAAACAGTTACAAAACAGTTTATAAAAAACAGTTAAAATTTACAGCTGTATACAACAGCAATTTTACAAGGGAGAGGAGCAGAAAAGCCAGGCCCCAAACCCTACCGTTCAACCAGTTTACAGGGAGATGAGGACAAACCACAAATCCCAGTTCCACATATAAAAGACAGCAACAATGACATTTGTACATTAGACAATACTGTTACGTACAAAAGATCAGACAATACAGACCCAGCAAGCCCCCGCCCCTCCCACCTTCCGGCCACTCTAAGGCAGCCCGCCCCTACACACCTCCCGGCTCTCGGTCCACCCCATGCCACTTCTAGTTCTCGGTCTGCCCTGACCCACCTTTTGAGCACCTCTAGGACAGCCCGCCCCGGTACCTGTCCAGGGTGACAGTGGTCAGGACGGCCTAACCACCTTCTGGCTTCACTAACCACCCTCAGCACCTTTCGACCACCTCTGGGGCAGCCCGCCCCGGTACCTGTCCAGGGTGACAGTGGTCAGGACGGCCTAACCACCTTCTGGCTTCACTAGCCACCCTCAGCACCTTTCGACCACCTCTGGGGCAGCCCGCCCCGGTACCTGTCCAGGGTGACAGTGGTCAGGACGGCCTAACCACCTTCTGGCTTCACTAACCACCCTCAGCACCTTTCGACACCTCTGGGGCAGCCCGCCCCGGTACCTGCCTGGGGTGACAGCGCTGAGGATGGCTACCCGCCTTCTGGCTCTCCGTCTGCCCTATGTACCATTGGGCTCTCACCCACCCTGATGCACCATCAGGCCTGAGCTATACTGGCACACCATCCGGCCATCTCTAGGGCAGCCCGTCCCCTTCCCTGGGATGACAGTGTGCAGGGTAGCCCACAAGCCTTCCGGATCTCAGCCTGCCCCTGTGTGCCTTCTGGCTCTCGGCTGCTCTGACACCTTTCGACCACCTCTAGGACGGCCTGTCCTGATTAACCCTTCTCGGGACAACAGTGCTCAGAACGGCCTACGCACCATCTGGCTCTCGGGGCGACCGGCATCAGGGTGGCCTACCCACCTTCTAGCTTTCAGGATAGCCTACTAACTTTCAGGTTCACAGGATAGCTTACCCACCCTCCGGCTCTCGGGGTGACAGCTTTCAGGACGACCCATGAGCCTCTCAGCTCATAGTAAGGCCTGCCAGATCCAGGCATACACAAGACAGTGCAAGTGATAGACCCAACAAACGTCATAATACAGTTAATTACAAAAAAAACCAGAGTCCTTTCTGGTACACAGTCCAAATAGAGTCCATTCCCAGGAATGGAGTCCACTCCAGTTTGAGATGCATTGTCCAAAGTGGAGCCCACTCCAAACTGCAGGGTCCACTTCTGAAGGCAGCAAATGCAGAGCACACAGGTGTTCAGTCTCCATGGAGTCCTGGCCCAGCCTCGGAAAACCAGGCCCACTCACAGGAACATAGTACATTGTACAGGTGCAGTTAACTCACAGGGGGTTTGGTCCACTCCCAAAGGAAAGGTCTTCTCCCAAACTCCAGGATACAGCAAGTGCTCACCTCCCAGCACACACACAGGTGTTCAATCTTCAGAGGCCCAGAACCAGGGCTAGGCCTCCCCACAGGAACAGCTCCTCTGGTAAAATGTATGTCTTCCACAAGGGCTCAGTCCAAACACTAAAAACAGTGAAGACACATACAAAAAACAAAAGAAAACTAGAGTCCAAGGGCTAAGCCCTACCACAAAATTAACATTGTCCTTTTCTCAAAAGTGAAAAGAGTAACACACAGGCCGGAACCAGCCAGTGAAACAACAACCCCCCTAGTGAGAACTGAGTCACACCTGAAACACATTGTGTGCATCAGGAGTTTAGAAATCAATCCTCACTAAAAGAAATGCCAGTTAACAAACTGGCTAAATAATTGAGCCAGTTCAGGAATCAGGTTTCCCCCTCCAAAAAAAAGGAAGCAGAAACTAACAATAACATACTGACTGTAACACCAGCCAGCTCAGAGTCAGTCACCCAATTTAGGCAACTCTGAATCCCCTGCTTATATCTGTCAGACAGGGCTCCCTGATTGACCCAGGTTAACAACCTCTCTTAAGGATCTCATAGTCAATAAGATCCACCTGGTTACAATCACCACAGGTCTTCTAAAGCCTTGTCATTTGATCTCTCAAGGGATTACGTTTCTGATTAACTACACACCTCTGCTTATCCAATCTCCTCAGCATCTCTGCACAGAATATATTCTCTTCTTTTTTCAAAACGCATCAGTTCACTCTTCTGTGCAGTATTGCCTATTCCAATAACTTATCTCTGTCCTGTGATGATGTTTACAGTCTCCCTTGCTGGTTTGTCAAATCCTCAGTGTTTTTGTTCTTTGTGCATTTTCATATTGCGTGCCCCATAACCATGTCCAAATCAATCAACAGAAATGGATTCAACATTCACCCCTGGGGTGCATTGTTTTCAACAATCTGAGCACCAACCAACTCCTTCTGTCCCGTCAATGAACATCTCCACTGGTGGAATTTCTTTTGTACCACAGACTTGGACTTTTGTCACAAGTTTCCTTTGAGACACTTTGTCAAACACCTTCTGAAAATTCATAAATACAGTATCAACTTCATTCCTTTTCTCCAGCCAATTTGTACCACTTCCAATAAACCATTGTCAAGCACAATTTGTCTTTAAGATCTCAAGGCTCAGTTTCCATGAGTAACCCATACATTTCTAAACATATATCACTTTTAGAGTCATAGAGTCATTGAGATGTACAGCGTGGAAACAGACCCTTTGGTCCACTCGTCCATGCTGACCAGATATCCCAACCCAATCTAATCACACCTGCCAGCACCCGGCCCATATCCCTCCAAACCCTTCCTATTCACAAACCCATCCAGATGCCTTTTAAATGTTGCAATTGTACCAGCCTCCACCACTTCCTCTGGCAGCTCATTCCATAACATACCACCCTCTGTGTGAAAAGGTTGCTCCTTGGATCTCTTTTATATTTTTCCCCTTTCACCTTAAACCTACGCCCTCTAATTTTGGACTCCCCAACCCCAGGGAAAAGACTTTGTCTATTTATCCTATCCATGCCCCTCATGTTTTATAAACCTCTATAAGGTCACCCCTCAGCCTCCAACATTTCAGGTAAAACTTCCCTAGCCTAGTCAACCACTCCATATAGCTCAAATCCTCCAACTCTGGCAACATCCCTGTAAATCTTTCTGAAACTTTTCAAGTTTCACAACATCTTTCTGATAGGAAGGAGACGAGAATTGCATGCAATATTCCAACAGTGGCCTAACCAATGTCCTGTACAGCTGCAACATGACCTCCCAACATTTGTACTCAATACACTGACTAATAAAGGAAAGCATATCAAACACCTTCTTCACTATCCTATCTACATGCGACTCCACTTTCAAGGAGCTATGAACCTGCACTCCAAGGTCTCTTTGTTCACTCCCGAGGACCTTACCATTAAGTGTATAAGTCCTGCTAAGATTTGCTTTCTCAAAATGCAGCACCTCACATTTATCTAAATTAAACTCCATCTGCCACCTCTCAGCCTATTGGCCCATCTGATCCAGATCCCATTGTAATCTGAGGTAACCTTCTTCGCTGTCTACTACACCTCCAATTTTGGTGTCATCCGCAAACTTACTAACTATATCTCTTATGCTCACATTCAAATCATTTATATAAATGATGAAAAGTAGATTGTTTTGGATGTAGGTTTGCTCGCTGAGCTGGAAGGTTCATTTTCAGATGTTTCGTCATCATACTAGGTAACATCTTCTGTGAACCTCTGGATGAAGTACTGCTGATGCTCCCTGCTTTCTATTTATATGTTTGGGTTTCTTTGGGTTGGTGATGTCATTCACTGTGGTGATGTCATATCCTATGGTGATGTCATTTCCTGTTCCTTTTCTCAGGGGGTGGTAAATGGGGTCCAAGTAAATGTGTTTGTTGATAGAGTTCCAGTTGGGATGCCATGCTTCTAGAAATTCTCATGCATGTCTCTGTTTGGCTTGTCCTAGGATGGATGTGTTGTCCCAGTCGAAGTGGTGTCCTTCCTTATCTGTATGTGAGGATACTAGTGAGAGAGGGTCATGTCGTTTTGTGGCTAGTTGATGTTCATGTATCCTGGTGGCTAGTTTTCTGCCTGTTTGTCCAATGTAGTGTTTGTTACAGTTCTTGCACGGTATTTTGTAAACGTCCTTAGTTTTGCTTGTTGTCGGAATGGGGTCTTTCAAGTTCATTAGCTGCTGTTTTAGTGTGTTGGTGGATTTGTGGACTACCATGATGCCAAGAGGTCTGAGTAGTCTGGCAGTCATTTCCAAGTTGTCTTTGATGTAAGGGAGAGTGGCTAGGATTTCTGAATGTGTTTTGTCTGCTTGTTTGGGTTTGTTGCTGAGAAATCTGCAGACTGTTTTCATTGGGTACCCATTCTTTTTGAAGACGCTGCACTATACTACATGAATATACTTCTTTATATACAGATAAGGAAGGACACCACTTCGACTGGGACAGCACAATTGGGTCATTAATAGATGGAAAATCCCACAGGTGATGGTAAAAAAAACCACTCAGGAAGTCTGCAATTTGGCTTGAGCATCAACAATAACAAAACACAAAACAAAACACCAAAGAACTGTGGATGCTGGACATCAGAAATGAAAACAGAAATTGCTGGAAAAGCTCAGAACACAGACTTGTGAAGAAATGACGAAACATGTTCAATAACAAGTTATGGTGAGAGCAGTATGACAATTCAGCACGCAAGCATTGAGAATGTGGATCAATCCCAAATTCATGAAATGGAAGTCACTACAAATGGGAATAGCAGCACTGGTATGAAGACAAGGCATGCAATTGGCCACTCTTCAACTTGTCCGCTGAATGAAGTATGGGGGGACATCCAACATCAGCCTACAGCTGAAAAAAAACACGCAAAATCCTTGGTTGGAGCATTGTGCTCTCTGAGCAAGAAAACTATCAGGCCGATGAGAAAATGATTACAGCTTTCCAAATAAACAAGATAACTGCAGATGCTGGAAATCTAAAACAAAAACAAATTGCGGGAGAAACTCTATAGGTATGGCAGCATCTGTGGAAAGGTCACTAGACTCTGCTTCCTCTCTGCAGATGCTGCTAGGTCTGCTGAGTTTCCCCAGCAATTTCTGTTTTTGTTACAGTTTTTCAAATATTGCTTTAGGGAAGAATTGTCAGAATCAGCTGGAAAGAGAAAAGATGAGGCCGACCTTAGGAAACTTGGACATCCAGTACTGAAGAACATTTAGCTGAAGTAAAGAAGTGGAAATTTGAGAAAAATGAGACCACTGGAAGAAGTGAGGGTATAAAATGGTGTTGGTGTCAAGAAAAGGTAAAGCATCAGTAAAGGACGGGAAGCATTAAATTATTACTTTGCATCAATCGTCATGAATGAAGTGAATATATCAATGACATGCGGAGGTTGTCAAAAAGTGAATCAGATAAAATAGACAAATATAATCAAAGTTTAGCTGTGGAAAAATCAATAGAAATGAGAGGAATGCATTAGGGTTCTTGAAGGAAGCAAATATGGAGATAGCAGAGTCTCTAGTCACAATTTTTCTTTTAATGTGGAAATACCAGAGGACTGCAAGATTGCAAATTTTACAGCTCATAGAAAACAAGAAGGATAAATCCAGGCTGCAAGAGACCGGATAGTCTAATACCTGTAATGGAGAAACTTTCAGAGTCAGTAACAAGGAGAAAAATAATTATTATTTAGAAAAATGAATTAATAAACAAGAGCCAGCATGGATTTATTAAACTCATGTTTAAAAAGTTGATTGAGTTACTTAATAAAGTAAAAGAGAAAGTTGATGAGAGTCACATTACGGATGGGTATAAGTAATTCCAAAAGTATCAGTAAATAGTTATTTGTTAGTGAATTGAAGTCCATCAGATTAAAGGCAGTACATTCATCGTAAATTGGACATTGTATGGGTTTGGATGTTTGAATGTCATGTGGAGGTGTTAGCTGATCATGGGGGTCTGACTGTGTAGGAATAAGAGGTTAGGTAACACTAACATTCCTTTTGGTTCAGAAACTTTGGCCCTTCTTATCTCCTTTTGCTGGTGGGATCCCATGGCCTGGGAATCCCAATCTTCATTTCACAAAAATAAAAAATGACTAAAGTGGAAGTATCCAATGTCCTTAAAAGATTTTAGTTATCAATTTATGTCCTGAAATGGCATTGGCTAATCTTAGAAGGGGTAGGTTAGAGGCTAGTCTGAGAATTTCTAATATCTCATTAATGTGCATCAATCTGCTTCACTAAAAGAAATTTCTCAGTACTGGTCAGTCTAGACCATTCAATTTCAATATCTTGTGTCCATCAACTTACATTTCTGAATTATTGTCCAAGCACAAAAAGATCCTAAAATGCTTCACAGAGTTCAGAAGACTAGAGGTGGAATCAAATAGAGAAAACATCTGAGGTGGTCACTAAAAAGAGGATCAGCAAGGGTCTTGAGATGCTTTTGAAGGAGGGAGAAAATTAATACGTTTAAAAGCTTGGAGTGAATGTCCCAGCTACTGGGCTTTAATGGTGAATGAATCTCTAGCCCAGAGTAGAGTAAATCAAATAGTGATGCCATGGTGGTCAGAGCCAGATATTTCATACAGTAACATAGAGTTAGACTGAAAAATGAGGAATTGGATGGACCATGACGAGACTCTTAGACAAGCACAATAATTATGAATTAATTTTGAGATATATGGAAGCCAGTAGAAATTAGTGATCACAGGCGTAATCAAGGAAAAGGGTTCAGTATTAGACAGAATACTTGAACTGGAATTTTAAAAGTATTACAATGTATGATGGGTGGTCATCAATGAAAAACATTGGAGTGACCAAAGATAGAAGGGTTAAAGGCATTAATAGCAGTTCATTGACAGTAGGGTTACGTTAAAGATGGACTGGGGCAGAAAAGGTGAGAATCGGTCACAGTGCTGAATTGAAAAAAATTATTGTGACAAAATTCAAATTCTACTTCATTTGTGAAGGAGTATCCAGGACAAAAGAATATAATTTTGATCCAGTCAGTGTAAAAAGGGGACTGGTTGGTTGGGATGAACAATGTGTCACTAATAATTCACAAGACAATAACAGAACCCCTGAACTGCTGTTTCAGTACTTTTTTTTTCCAGCATTCCACATGTGTTACAGAAGGCTATTTTATAGTAGCCTCTTAGAGAAGTAATATGGCCCATCCTATGTTCATCCTATGCTAATTTTGACCCCCTTCTCAAATGCAGGATATTCCTCAATACATAGTGCAGTGGGTAGTTTTCCACTTCAATGTGAGGAAGGGCCAGTAAGGCCTTGAGCTTCATGCAGTTTGCCAGTGACATATACAGGACGTGATAAATCATGACTTTCAGTTGACAGAAGTGATCAAATCCCTACGACTGTTAATCGCAGAATACCGAAACACAGACTCGCCAGCTGGACATTTTAATAAGCAGAGGAAGGTTGTTTTGGCATATTTATTACACTTTTCTCATTGCCTTCCACCATCATTTCATCCTTTACATGTATTGAGAATAAAAGTCTTCTAAGAGAGAAGAAACACAGTACTTCCATATTTTATAACTAACCAATAAAAAAAATCTGCAACTCAAGTAAACATTTTGTTTTAAAATATATTTAGAGCATTTTTGCTTGTTACAGGATTGCAGTCCACTTACATGAAAATTTTATTTTTATTTGTCAGTATGTAAGTGGTAGTCATAGTTTCAATGTCGCAGTAAAATTCATGTAACTACCTGTAAGCTGATAGCTATTGATATTCACCAGGAGCCATGGCATTCAAGAAGGTGGTGATGACCTGACGTCTTGAACTACTGCAGTCCATGCACTGTAAATGCACCCATGGTCCTGTTAAGGAAGGAGTTCCAGGTTTTTTGAGCCAGCGACAGTGAAAGAATGGAGATATTGTTTCAAGCCAGGATTGTCCAGACCTGAATTGAAGACAAAATGGAGATCCTGAGCACAAGCATGGGAGCTACCCAACGGGCCACCTCTGCTTACCGTTGAGGAGGAGTGGATGCTGCAGAGGTAGACAGGGAACTGCAGGTGCCCTTAGAAGAGGAGAAGGCCAATCAAACTGTGATGAATCAAAGTTGGCAAGAAACTTCTCCAGATAATTGGCTTGGGATATGGGTGCAGTCTTTCAGGGTGGTGGCCTTATCATTGGGTTGTAGAATCTCTAGCTTCCCGGCCTCAGTGAGTCTGCCTTCACTGGTACAGAGGAGTCTTCGTAGAGCCACAGAGATGTACAGCACAGAAACAGACCCTTTGGTCCAACTTGTCCATGCTGACCAGATATTCTAAATTAATTTAGCCCCATTTGCCAGCACTTGGCCCATATCCCTCTGAACCCTTCCAATTCATGTACCTATCCAGATGCCGTTTAAATGCTGTAATTGTATCAGCCTCCACCACTTCCTCTGGCAGCTCATTCCATACACGCACCACTCTTTGCATGAAAAAGTTGCCCCTTTCAAATCTTTCCCCTCTCACCCTAAACCAATGCCCTCCATTTCTGGACTGCCCCACCCCAGGGAAACAACATTGTCTATTTACCCTATCCATGCTCCTCATGATTTTATAAACATACAATAAGGGTTTGCTCCACTGATAGCAACATGAAATCTTGGTGGCAAAATCACACCTAATTGATTCCTTAATCATCTTAATTGGCTCCATACCAATACAATTGTTGCCAAGTCAGCATGGGTGGCTAGCACTGCTGCCTCACAGCGCCAGGGACCTGGGTTCGGTTCCAGCCTTGGGTGACTGTGTAAAGTCTGTACTTTCTCCCTGTGTCTGTGTAGGTTTCCTATAGGGGTTGTGATCCCATGCAGCTCTCCCTATTTATCTCAACTCCTCCTCTCACTGTCTCCCATCCCAGTAAAAGTCAGTTCACAAAATCATAAAATCAAATAGCAGGGGTGGCAGTTTTTCGGCACATCAAGTCTGTATTGGAGATTTGGAAGACTAATCCAGCTTGTCCCAAACCCTTGTCCAATTCCCACATTAAATTTTTTTTTTCTCCTTCAAGTGCTTATCAAAGTATCTTTTGAGGGTTCCTATTGTTTCTGTATCCACCACCCAACCATACTTAGCATTTCAGTCCTAACTATTCATTGTGTTCAAATAGATTTTTCAACTTATATCTTTGTCAATCAACTTATATTAATGTGCACTAACTATCAACTCTTTAGCCATTTAGAACAGGTTCTTTTTATTTATTTCATCTTTATTTTAAACATCTCTATTAAATTTCCTCTGTAGTCGAAGGAGAAAGTATATTCAAAAAGTTTGATTCATAACTCTTGAGGAAGATACGTTGCAACCTAATCCTTTTTAAAAGGCTTGGTGGTAAGTCCAAGACTTAACTATAAAATAAATGTTAAGACAAAATCCTGTAAATCACAGAAAAAAAAAGAAGAAAAATATTACATTATGGGTCTTGGCGACACAGATAAACCTCATAATCTGAAGCAAAACCGTGTCTCTTGTGTGTATTTACTGGAAAATGAATTATTTAAATTCTCAGGTTCTGAGTGTTTGTGAAGAAAAACCATATATACATTGTATAATGTGTTATGAAAAGAGTTAAAATCAAGCTTCTCAAGGAGGAATGACACAGGAAAGTCAATCTCAGAGAAAATTACCCACGAAGATTTACTAATTTCTGTGGCAAGGATTTCCTCTTTACTAAGGTTAATTTGAACCTGATTGGCAGCGAATTTATGGCATCTCCAGCCATCCAGCAATGCGAATTAATCAAATACTAGTAAACCCATTCTAAAGATGAAAGACAGTCTAGGTTTGTTCAATATATTATTTTGGTAATCTGTAATCTTTTGCTATAAATTCTGTATCTCATGGTCCTGCTTCACAACCACCTGATGAAGAAGCAGTGCTCCAAAAGCTAGTGCCTCCAAATAAACCTGTTGTACTATAACCTGGTGTGTGATTTTTAACAATTACCATCAAGCAGGCTAAGTAGTCAATTCAATTGAAGTATTCTTCCAGATACCCAACTAAGTATAGACTGCATGGGTTAACTTTTGAAAAGTGAAATAGTTATTAGGACATACATCTGGAAGCTAAAACATAACCAAACATAATTTCTGCATTATTATCATCTTTAGAGTCTATTGATTCTTTACATCATAATGGAAAGGATTGATATTTGATAAATATGAAATTTTGTTTTTCAGGGCCATTGAGTCAGTTCATTCCATTTGCCGAGAGGTGCGAGGGAGGAGCGAAGGACTTCTGGGAAGTCATATATTTGTGTGGTTGCGTTACCCAAAACACTACTAGGGTAGTGTCTTCCACCCATCCTCCTTCTCTAACCAAAACAAAAGGTTTGTGCGCCAGATTCTTAAGATAACGAGTTTATTTTTTATTCCTTATTTTTCAACAGTCTCTTTGGGAATTTAGAATAGTGGGAATGGAGGTTAGGGCAGTTGAATGTTCCTCCTGCAGAATGTGGGAGGTAAGGGTCACCACTAGTCTACGGGAAGTGCACTCAACTCCAGCTCCTCGAAAACTGCACTAGGGAACTGGAGCTAGAGCTGGATGAACTTCGGATCATTCGGGAGGGGGTTATTGAGAGGAGTTACAGGAAGGTAGTCACTCCTCAGATACAAGAAAAAGGCAGATGGGTTACAGTCAAGGGACGGAAAGGGAACCGGCAGGCAGTGCAGGGATCCTCTATGGCTATTCCCCTCAACAATAAGTATACCGTTTTGGATACTTTTGGGGGGGGGATGGCTTACCAAGGGAAAGCAGTGGGGCACAGGGCTCTGGCACAGAGTCTGTTCCTGCTGCTCAGAAGGGAAGGGGGAAGAGGAGCAGAGCAGTAGCCACTGGGGACTCCATAGTTAAGGGGACAGATTAGAGGTTCTGAGGGGACGAGAGACTCACGGTTGGTGTGTTGCCTCCCAGGTGCCAGGGTTTGTGATGTCTCTGATCGTGTTTTTTGGATCCTTAAGGGGGAGGGGGAGCAGCCCCAAGTCGTGGTCCACATAGGCACCAATGACATTGGTAGGAAGAGAGATGGGGATTTAAGGTAGAAATTCAGGGAGCTAGGGTGGAAGCTTAGAGCCATGATGAACAGAGTTGTTGTCTCTGGTTTGTTGCCCGTGCCCCATGCTAGTGAGGCAAGGAATAGGGAGAGAGAGAAGTGGAACACGTGGCTACAGGGATGGTGCAGGAGGGAGGGTTTTGGATTCTTGGATAACTGGGGCTCTTTCTGGGGTAGGTGGGACCTCTACAAGCAGGATGGTCTTCATCTGAACCAGAGGGGTACCAATATCCTGGGGGGGGGGATATTCGCTAAGGCTATTGGGGTGGGTTTAAACTAATCCGGTAGGGGGATAGGAACCAAAATGGTAGTTCGAGTATAGAAAAGGTTGGGAGGTCCACAATCAAGTTTCAGGGATGCAAGATGGCACTATCAAGCAAGAAGTTGGTTTGAAGTGTGTACTTCAATGCCAGGAGCATCCGGAATAAGGTGGGTGAACTTGCAGCATGGGTTGGTAGCTGGGACTTTGATATTGTGGCCATTTCGGAGACATGGTTAGAGCAGTGACAGGAATGATTGTTGCAGGCTCCAAGATTTAGATGTTTCAGTAAGAACAGAGAAGATGGTGAAAGTGGGGGAGGTGTGGCATTGTTGGTCAAGGACAGTATTACAGTTGCAGAAAGGATGTTTGAGGAATCGTCAACTGCGGTAGTATGGGCTGAGGTTAGAAACAGAAAAGGAGAGGTCACCCTATTGGGAGTTTTCTATAGGCCTCCGAATAGTTCCAGAGATGTAGAGGAAAGGATAGCAAAGATGATTCTCGATAGGAGTGAGACAGACAGGGTAGTTGTCATGGGGGACTTCAAATTTCCAAATATTGACTGGGAACACTATAGTACGTGTACTATAGGTGGGTCAGTTTTTGTCCAATGTGTGCAGGAGGGCTTCCTGACACAGTATGTAGACAGGCCAACAAGGGGTGAAGCCACATTAGATTTGGTACTGGGTAATGAGCCCGGCCAGGTGTTAGACTTGGAAGTAGGTGAGCACTTTGGTGATTGCGATCACAATTCTGTTAAGTTTACTTTAGTGATAGGTGTTTAGGTGTATACTATTGTGCAAGAGTTACAGCTGGGGGAAAGGCAATTACGATGCGATTAGGCAAGATTTAGGAAGCATAGGATGGGGAAGGAAACTTCAGGAGATGGGCACATTAGAAATGTGGAGCTTATTCAAGGAAAAGTTCCAGTATGTCCTAGATAAGTATGCACCTGGGAGCTTTGACAAAGGGTCAGTTAGACTTGAAACGTCAGCTCTTTTCTCTCCTTACAGATGCTGCCAGACCTGCTGAGATTTTCCAGCATTTTCTCTCTTTGTTTCGATAAGGTTCCCGACAGTAGGCTATTGTACAAAATCTGGAGGAATGGGATTGTGGGAGATATAGCAGTTTGGATCAGTAATTGGCTTGCTGAAAGAAGACAGAGGGCAGTGGTTGATGGGAAATGTTCATCCTGGAGTCCAGTTACTAGTGGTGTACCACAAAGGTCAGTGTTGGGTCCTGCTGTTCGTCATTTTTATAAACGACCTGGATGAGGGCGTAGAAGGGTGGGTTAGTAAATTTGCAGATGACACTAATGTCGGTGGAGTTGTGGATAGTGACGAAGGATGTTGTAGGTTACAGAGAGACATAGATAAGCTGCAGAGCTGGGCTGAGAAGTCCAAATGGAGTTTAATGTGACAAGTGTGAGGTGATTCACTTTGGTTGGAGTAACCGGAATGCAAAGTACTGGGCTAATGGTAAGATTCTTGGTAGTGTAGATGAGCAGAGAGATCTCAGTGTCCATGTACATGGATCCTTGAAAGTTGCCACCCAGGTTGACAGGGTTGTTAAGAAGGCTTACAGTGTTTTAGCTTTTTTTAATAGAGGGATCGAGTTCCGGAACCATGAGGTTATGCTGCAGCTGTGCAAAACTCTGGTGCGGCCGCACTTGGAGTATTGTGTACAGCTCTGGTCACCGCATTATAAGAAGGATGTGGAAACTTTGAAAAAGGTGCAGAGGAGATTTACTAGGATGTTGCCTGGTATGGAGGGAAGGTCTTACGAGGAAAGGCTGAGGGACTTGAGGCTGTTTTTGTCAGAGAGAAGAAGTTTGAGAGGTGACTTACTAGAGACATATAAGATAATCAGAAGGTTAGATAGGGTGGACAGGGAGAGCCTTTTTCAAAGAATGGTGATGGTGAGCATGAGGGGGCATAGCTTTAAATTGAGGGGTGATAGATATAGGACAGATGTCAGAGGTAGTTATTCAGAGAGTAGTAAGGGTATGGAATGCTTTGCCTGCAATGGTAGTAGATTTGCCAACTTTAAGTGCATTTAAGTCGTCGTTGGACAAGCATATAGACGTACATGGAATAGCTTAGGTGGGATGGGCTTCAGATTGGTATGACACGTTGGCGCAACATCAAGCGCCAAAGGGCCTGTACTGTGCTGTAATGTTTTATGTTCTATGTTCTATGTTCTAAAAGTAGTGTTTAATGTGGTATTTCATTAAAATGCCAATTACACCTTGTTCAACTGGATGTTTTGCTTTTCAAAGGGCTTTACCACAAAACTAACAGCAAGTTCACGTCAACACAATGATTTTTAAAGATTGAAGATTTCAACAGCGGACTCTAAGGAGACTGTAATTTCTGGATTTCCGTATTTCACTGTATTGTACATTGTCTTGGTGCTGAAAGTTATTGCTAGTTGCAGATGTGTAATGACAGTGAAAAGTGACATTACTACCATAAAATTAAGATCAATTCCTCCTTTTTAACCCAGTTCTGATACCACATTTTTTGGATTAATTCTATTTTCCATTGTTAGTTCTATATATTCAATACATTTCTTCACTTTCCTCAGTACAGTACCTCTACGGTTCATCAGACCAGACCATGAATAAAAGTCAAAAGGTAGGAAATGTTACTTTTTACACACATGCATATGCACCCAACAGAAGGATCACAGTAAACCTTTCTGCGTATGGACGGAGATGGTAAAAGTAACAAAGGGACTCTGGTATTGTGACTTCTGAGACATGCAATCTCAGAAACAAGCTTATGTTATTTTCTTAAAATTACAACAGGCCTCCAAGTGTCATGGAAAACTACGATAAGGGTTGATGGAACCAGACAGGCCTGTCCTTCCAGCAGAGTTCTGATATGTGTACACATGCCCTGGGCGGGGGGGGGGAGGGGGGATGAAAACAGTCATTCTTGGGTAAGAGTACTGTGGTTATACTAATGAACTTGGAATTATTAATATGTCAGCTGTAATGGAAGACAGACTTTTACACGAAAAAGGCATATCTCTGGCTTACCTATAAACATACCATAAATCTTTTTTAAAAACTGATGATTATGGTATTACTGGACTGAATGCCTTCAGCTGGTTAAACCTCCAGAGTCCGATAAAGGGAAAGTAAAACATTAGACAATGATGTAGTCATGTTTTTCCTATGTCAAACAGCTTTAATATGTGAATGAATAAATAAAATGTCCATTTAGACTGGATGAAATCATTAACACAAGGAAATAACTGAAAGTCATTCCAGTTTGATTACATTCAAACCACTGGTTTACGAGGATTGCATGTTGAATTCTATGTTTATTACTTGGAAGCACAAGATTCTGTGAGAATTTTACCAATCTTTTTACAATTGGGTCTCGTGATTCGGTCAGATTATATTAAGTGAGCTGGCTTACGCTAATTATATATGCAAAATTCCTATTGATTATACAGGACCTTATTTTGGATCACACATTTCCACAATTTCATTTGTCTTTAACCTTTCTACTTCTGAGACTCTACGTCTGTATTATTAAAATTCCACAGTACCCCTCTCTCCAATGCAAGTATGATTCCTGTATGAAAATTATGAAACATGTTTCTGAGGCTCAGCAATAACTCCATCAAGACACGGAAGCATTGAGATAAAATAATATTTATTGTTGGTATTTAATGTGAGGAGTAACAATGGTTTTTCTTGTTCTTTGTTCCTCTGTTGTGATAGGTTGTCAGTGGAGCTCTGGAGTGCTGAAGATAGAGGCATGCTAAAAGACGGTGAGTTGGAGCTGATCCCGCAAGGATCATGCAGTTGGTAAACTAATATTGAGGTAGAGGTAAAAACAATGACTGCAGATGCTGGAAAATGCTAGATTCCTGATGAAGAGCTTTTGCCCGAAACGTCGCTTTCGAAGCTACTTGGATGCTGCCTGAACTGCTGTGCTCTTCCAGCACCACTAATCCAGAATAATATTGAGGTAGGTAGACTACTGCTAAGATTGGGGTAAGGTGCTATGAAACCTGATAGGCACTGATTAGAACAATAGTGTTAATGACTGTATTAGCTCTTGGATCATTTATATATTACTTATGAAGTGGATGGAGAATACCCACTCAGCCTGGGTACTACTGTACAGTGGATCAATGAGTATAAGTCTCTGAGACCTAGCAGTGATTTCCACTGAAGACTCACATGTCATCTAGTGATCCTATAGCAGTGTAGGAATTTATTATCATTGGCAGATGTTTTGAAGCCTCACATTCTCCAGTTGGGAAGCCCTGGCATAAATTACATTTCCTTAATCTAGACCTTCACAAGGAATACCATTAGGATAACAGCTTTTCTCTAAAATGGCTCAGCTTTAAGTGGAGTTTGAGCTGAAATGAAAAAACAGACCTTTAGCTCCTCCCATTAACCTCGCTGTATTGAAGCCAAGCCCCAGTACAACGATTTTGTCTGTGAACTGACTGGGGAGGATTTTCGATTCAGGCAGATAGTGGACATGCAGGTTGATAGACCAATGTCTCCCATGAGGGGACTGATGGATTTTTGTGACTGGGTTTCATTATAAGAAAGTCAGTGAGCAGCCAGTACTAAATGAACACTGACAGCCTGATTGCTGTTTGGGACATAGAAGGAAACTCTGACGGCATTGACGTCCCTCCTGGTCCACATGATCAGGTAAAATCCGATCTTGTAATGTTTTAAGAACAGCCCTTTAAGGACTCCTTTTAAGGCTACTTTATGTTCAGATTCAAGGCTTTCCAGCTATGTCCAGTCCATGCCATGCCTATACCATCTCACTAGGTGAGATTTTAACTCATCAAAAACCCATTCATCACAAAATGTTAAAATTTGACCTGCAAGAGATCTTCGCCCTTCCTTAGCTGAGTGAAGAAGTGTTCTTCCCATGACATAGGGCCCTTAGTACATCTTAGAATCCTGATTTAAATCAACTCATGAAACACCTGCTTATTCCAGATGTGGCTATTGACTGCCTTTTCAAGGTTAATTAAAATAATGTAGCAGCCGAGAAGACAACAGGAAGCCAATGTGTCTTTCTGTCTTGCAATTTTCATCTTCTTGTGCCCTGTTTTATAACGGGAATAGAATAGGAATAAAATGAAATAGTTTGTCTTTCTCAGACTCTCAGGAAGCCCTTGTTGCTCCAGACTTTGTGAACTCCAAAGGTTTTCAAAGAGAGCGCTTGACGTTGACATTGGCACCATGTTGTCTGTTATTCATCCCAGTTTCAGATAATGTCTTGTAATTTTCACTTTGTCCTTTTTATGGGGTTTCTCCATTAAAATAAACAACAGTCTCAACCTTTCCATCAAAAAATAGGAGCAGGAGTAGCCCATCCAGTACCTCAAATCTCCTCCACCATTCAGTAAGATCACAGTGATCTTCTATGTCAGTCATAACTTTGTAAACTATTCCCATATCCTGTAATCCTGTCATTTATGACTTGACTGTACTTCACCACTGAGAGCTCTCTGGAGTAAAAAATCAGAAAGTCAACAGCCCTTTGAACAAAGACATTTCTCCACATCCCAGTCTTATATGACTGACTTTTAGTTCTAGAGATCCAACCAGGGCAAACACTCTCCCAACATTTACTCTGGAAAGCCCTAGAAAAAATGTCAAAACAAGATTTACAAGGATGTTGCCAGGGTTGGAGGACTTGAGCTCGAGGGATAGGCTGGATAGGCTCAGGCTGTTTTCCCTGGAGCTTCGGAGGCCGAGGGGTGACCTTATGGAGTTTTATAAAATCATGAGGGGCATGGTTAGGATAAATAGGCAAGGTCTTTTCTTTGGGGTGGAGGAGTCCAGAACTAGAGGGTATAGATTTAGGGTGACAATGGAAATATATAAAAGGGACCTAAGGGGTAACCTTTTCACAAAGAGGGTGGTACGTGTATGGGATGAGCTGCCAGAAGAAGTAGTGGAGGCTGGTACAATTACAACATTTAAGAGGCATTTGGATGGGTATATGAATAGGAAGGGTTTGGACGGATTATGGGCTGGGTGCTGGCAGGTGGGACTGGATTGGGTTGGGATATCTGGTTGGCATGGATGGGTTGGACCGAAGGGTTTGTTTCCATGCTGTACATCTCTATGACTCTATGACTCTATACACCTGGATGAATATATGAATAAGAAAGGTTTGAAGGAATATGCCAAATGCTGGCAAATGGGACTAGGTTAGGTTAGGCTATCTGGTTGGCATGGACAAGCTGGACCAAAGAGTCTGTTTCTGTGCTGTACGTCCCGATGACTCTATGACTGTATGTTGAGGTTGCTGGAACTCTGAAGTAAAAGGCAAGTGTGGAGAAACACTGCAGGTCTGGCAGCAGCTGTAGAGAAAGAAACAAAGTTAACAATTTGAATCCAACATGACCCTTCTTCTGACCTAAACTGGTCAGTTCTTGTCACTTCTGATGAAAAGTCATATTGGACTCAAAACAAGAACTCTGCTCCTGTCTCCGCCAATGCTGCATGACCTGTTGAGTGTTCTTTGCTCTTTCTGTCTTTATTTCTAATTGCTATGCAGTCATTTTTCATTCTTCCAAATTTGAGCAAGTACATACCTAGTCTACTCAACCTGCCCTGATGGGGTAATCCCTATTGAGTTCCAGATCTCAGCCGAGATGTACCAAGAGAAGAGTGGCAAGGATAAATGGAGAGGGTCTTATAATTACCATTCAATATTGCGAGCGTTCTTGTCGTCAATGAGGAACAAACAAACTGGAAATTACCCCTTAGGTCACAGAAGGTCCACACCACCCCAAAGGAGGGGAAGTCAAGTAGTTTTGTAACTTTCAAAATGGGAAAAAGAAAAACAAGAGACTTACATGTGTAAAAGTTCAGGATAACTTCTGAGTTAAAGCCAACCTTACAAGGAAACAGATAGGGCTGTTGTGATGCAGTGGTACCTCTGCATACAAATACTGGATTGATGTCCCACCTGTTCCAGAGGTGCCATAACATATATGAAGAAGTTGGCTCAGAATATCTATAAAGGGGAAACATTAAACATTTAGCATTTCTTACTGGAGCTGATGGCTTGCTATATTTATAACAGGCATTTTAAAATGTAACTTTAAACAAAAAGCTTGATACAGAGACAATGTAATTTTGCACGTAAAAATATTTAAACAATTCTCTACACGCATTAAATTAATAACTGAAAGGTTGAAATATCAATTAAAAGCTTCAGATTTTGACCCCTCTAAAATTTCAACACAGCTTAAAGGTAAATGCCAAAAGTCTGATAGATTTCCCAGATGTCATTGTGACAGTCAACTAAACTGTTGGCATTTATTTCTTTAATTTAGCTGCATTGCTTCTTAAGACTACCCTCTCTGAACATGCTTTTGTAGATCAGAAAATTTTATAATTTGATCATGAATATCAATTACTGAAGGTACTGCCACAAATGGAAATTACTACAGACACAAATCACACGTAAAATTCTGGTGTTTATGTTACAGTTCAAGTTTGTATTAGTATTAGCACAAATATACAACCTCCCATGAACCACCACAATCAGACAGCATGATAAAACATAATTAGTTCTTGTGCTTATTTGTATTAAATATTGACTTCTGTATTTAAGTGCTGTAACCCTTGGGCAGTTTTATCAGTACAGCTCAAACATATTTAATCAAAAAATCAAAAAGCTGATATAATAATTGGGAGTAATGTACTGCAGACGTTGGAAATCTGAAGTGAAAACATAAATTGCTGGAAATACTCAACAGGTCAGGCAGCATCTGTGGAGAGAAACAGAGTTGAGCTCAACACGATTTTTCTTTGGCGTGTTAGTACTTAGCCCTCCAACTGTGAATGCCCCAGTTTAAAATAATTGAAATGGATCTAATATTAAAACTATACAAAAATACTCAATTTAAAATAATTGAAATAGATCTAATAGTAAAACTATACAGAAATAATAAGTTTTATTGGTGGGCATTAATCAGTTACATTTTGTGGAACACATTACGACATTTAAAACATGTCTACAGGTGCCTGTGTTCTTACAAAGTACAGAGAATGCTGGAGAAACAATGAGTGGAACCCTATCGAGGTCTGAGTGACATGGCTGTGGTGAGATTTGTGCTAGATTCAGAAGATATTTGACGGCCAACTCAACATTGGGAGCACCTAATCAACCAGTTCAGATGTGCTTGATACACATGGGCAGAGGGAGATTTGAACTAAGAACAAAGAACACAGAACACAGAAAGTTATAGTATAGGAACAGGCCCTTTGGCCCTCCAAGCCTGCACCGATCCAGATCCTCTATATAAACCTGCTGTCTATTTTCTAAGGATCTGTTCCCTGCCCATACAGGTAACTGTCTAGATACATCTTAGATAGCGCTATCATGCCTGCCTCTACCACCCCTGCTAGGAATGCGTTGCAGGCACCCACCACCTTCTGCATAAAGAACCTTCCATGCATATCTCCCCTAAGCTTTTCCCCTCTCACCTTGAACTTGTGACCCCTAGTAATTGAGTCCCCAACATTGGGAAATAGCTTCTTGCTATCCACCCTGTCTATACTTCCCATGATTTTGTAGACCTCTGTCAAGTCCTCCTTCAACCTCCATCTTTCTAATGAAAATCATCATAATGTATTCAACCTCTCTTCATTGCTAGCACCCTCCATACCAGGCAACATCCTGGTGAACAGCTGCTGCACCCTCTCCAAAGCATCCACACCCTTTGGTAATGTGGCAACCAGAAATGTATTCCAAATGTGGCCAAACCAAGGACCTATACAAGTGTATCATGACCTGCCACCTCTTGTAGTCAATACCCCGTCTGATGAAGGAAAGCATGCCATATGCTTTCTTGACCACTCTATCGACCTGCATTGCCACCTTCAGGGTACAATGGACCTGAACACCCAGATCTCTCCATCCACCAGTTTTCCCCAGGGCTTTTCCATTTACCATATAGTTTGCTCTTAAATTCGATTGTCCAAAATGCATCACCTCACATTTGCCCGCATCAAACTCCACCTGCCATTTCTCTGCCCAACTTTCCAATCTATCTATATTCTGCTGCATTCTCTGACAGTCCCCTTCACTATCTGCTATTCCACCAATCTTTGTGTCATCTGCAAACTTGCTAATCAAACCACTTGTATCTTCCTCCAGATCATTCATGTATATCACAAACAACAATGGTCCCAACACGGATCCCTGTGGAACACCACTGGTCGCAGTTTTCCATTTTGAGAAACTCCCTTTCAGTATTACTCTCTGTTTCCTGCAGCCCAGCCAGTTCTCTATCCTTTTAGCTAGTACACCCTGGACCCCATGCAACCTCACCTTCTCCATTAGCCTACCATGGGGAACCTTATCAAACGCCTTACTGAAGTCCATGTGTATGACATCTACAGCTTTTGCCTCATCAATCAACTTTGCCAATTCCTCAAAGAATTCTATAAAGTTGGTAAGATATGACCTTCCCTGCACAAAACCCTGTTGCCTATCACTGATAAGCCCATTTTCTTCCAAATGTAAACAGATCCTATCCCTCAGTATCTTCTCCAGCATCTTCCCTACGACTGATGTCAGGCTCACCAGTCTATAATTACATGGATGATCCCTGCTACCCTTCTTAAATAGGGGGACAATATTAGCAATTCTCCAATCCTCTGAGACCTCATCTGTGTTCAAGGATGCTACAAAGATATCTGTTAAGGCCCCAGCTATTTTGTCTCTCGCTTCCCTCAGTAACCTGGGATAGATCCCATCTGGACTTGTCCACCTTAATGCCTGTTAGAATGCCCAACACTTCTTCCCTCCTGATGCTGACTTGACCTAGAGTAATCAAACATTTATGCCTAGCCTCAACACCCATCATGCCCCTCTCCTTGGTGAATACTAATGCAAAGTACTCATTAAGAATTTCACCCATTTTCTCCATGCATAACCTTCCTCCTTTGTCCTTGAGTGGTCCAACCTTTTAGGAGTAAGTGAGGAATACAGATGCTGGAGATTAGAGCTGAAAAAATGTTGCTGGAAAAGCGCAGCAGGTCAGGCAGCATCCAAGGAACAGGAGAATCGATGTTTCGGGCATGAGCCCTTCTTCAGGAATGAGGAAAGTGTGTCCAGCAGGCTAAGATAAAAGGTAGGGAGGAGGGACTTGGGGGAGGGGTGTTGGAAGTGCAATAGGTGGAAGGAGGTAAAGGTGAGGGTGATAGGCCGGGGTGGGGTGGGGGCGGAGAGGTCAGGAAGAAGATTGCAGGTTAGGAAGGTGGTGCTGAGTTCGAGGGTTGGGACTGAGACAAGATAGGGGGAGGGGAAATGAGGAAACTGGAGAAATCTGAATTCATCCCTTGTGATTGGAGGTTTCCTAGGCGGAAGATGAGGTGCTCTTCCTCCAACTGTCGTGTTGCTATGGTCTGGCGATGGAGGAGTCCAAGGACCTGCATGTCCTTGGTGGAGTGGGAGGGGGAGTTGAAGTGTTGAGCCACGGGGTGGTTGGGTTGGTTGGTCCGGGTGTCCCAGGGGTTTAGATTAGATTACTTACAGTGTGGAAACAGGCCCTTCGGCCCAACAAGTCCACACCGCCCCGCCGAAGCGTAACCCACCCATACCCCTACATCTACATTTACCCCTTACCTAACACTATGGGCAATTTAGCATGGCCAATTCACCTGGCCTGCACATCTTTGGACTGTGGGAGGAAACCGGAGCACCCGGAGGAAACCCACGCAGACACAGGGAGAACGTGCAAACTCCACACAGTCGGTCGCCTGAGGCGGGAATTGAACCCGGGTCTCAGGCGCTGTGAGGCAGCAGTGCTAACCACTGTGCCACCGTGCCGCCCACAAGGGCGTGTCCCAGAGGTGTTCTCTGAAACATTCCGCAAGTAGGCGGCCTGTCTCCCCAATATAGAGGAGGCCACATCGGGTGCAGCAGATGCAGTATATGATGTGTGTGGAGGTGCAGGTGAATTTGTGGTGGATATGGAAGGATCCCTTGGGGCCTTGGAGGGAAGTAAGGGGGGAGGTGTGGGCGCAAGTTTTGCATTTCTTCCGGTTGCAGGGAAAGGTGCTGGGGGTGGAGGTTGGGTTGGTGGAACGTTTCAGAGTGGAGGTTGGGTTGGTGGCCGGGTGTCCCAGAGGTGTTCTCTGAAACGTTCCACCAACCCAACCTCCACCCCCGGCACCTTTCCCTGCAACCGGAAGAAATGCAAAACTTGCGCCCACACCTCCCCCCTTACTTCCCTCCAAGGCCCCAAGGGATCCTTCCATATCCACCACAAATTCACCTGCACCTCCACGCACATCATTTATTGCATCCGCTGCACCCGATGTGGCCTCCTCTATATTGGGGAGACAGGCTGCCTACTTGCGGAATGTTTCAGAGAACACCTCTAGGACACCCGGACCAACCAACCCAACCACCCCGTGGCTCAACACTTCAACTCCCCCTCCCACTCCACCATGGACATGCAGGTCCTTGGACTCCTCCATCGCCAGACCATAGCAACACGACGGTTGGAGGAAGAACACCTCTTCTTCCGCCTAGGAAACCTCCAATCACAAGGGATGAACTCAGATTTCTCCGGTTTCCTCATTTCCTCTCCCCCCACCTTGTCTCAGTCCCAACCCTCGAACTCAGCACCACCTTCCTAACCTGCAATCTTCTTCCTGACCTCTCCACCCCCACCTCCACTCCGGCCTGTCACCCTCACCTTAACGTCCTTCCACCTATCGCACTTCCAACGCCCCTCCCGCAAGTCTCTCCTCCCTACCTTTTATCTTAGCCTGCTTGGCACACCCTCCTCATTCCTGAAGAAGGGCTTATGCCCAAAATGTTGATGGTCCAACCTTTTCTCTAGTTACCATCTTGCTCCTTGTATATGAATAAAAGGGTTTGGGATTTTCCTTAACCATGTTTGCTAAATATATTTCATGACTCCTTTTAGCTCTCTAATTCCTCATTTCAGACTGGTCCTACTTTCCTAATTTGATCCTAAAGCTTCATGGCTTAGAGATAGGGACACTACCACTGTACCACAAGGGACTGACTTTTATGCTTTTCACAAGTGGGGTGATAAGTTTCTCATTAGACACTGCCAAAGTGCCAATTAAGGAAGGATTATAGGTTGTTAAATATCTTGTTAATGGCATGATTTGCCTTATTAATATTCAGCTTTCTCTCTCACCAAACATATTGAAGATCGAGAAAACCCAACATTGAAACCAGAAAGGGTTCCTGGCAAATCCAACTTGCCACTTTCTCCAAATGACCTCCACATTGTGTACGAACAAAGTGGAGCTCAGGGCATGATCATCGGGCACCAATCCCTTGTCCACAGACATTGGCCTTCTCCAACCTCTCATGACCATGATGGCTTCACTCCAGTACAGTGGCAGGACAGTAAAAGCACAGATTTGCATTGCAGGGCATTTGGACAACTTGCATCAAAAGACTGCAGAAGGAATCCTTTGATTATAAGTACAGGCACCCAGCTCACAAAATGGACCAGGTTGCATCTCAGGGCTGTTTGCTTGTTCTCTCAGTGCTAACTCACTTAGTGTCTACTCATATGATTACAGCACCCTGGCCTTGCCTTGTGTTGCCAATTAGTGCAGTAACACAGCCAGCCGGCAGCCCTCAATCAAGGGGGCAGACATCTTGATGTAGGCACCATGCTGCATCGCCCACCCCGAATGCCAGCAGCATTGATGGCTAACACACCGCATGCACAGAAAGCAAGCAGCCATGCCTTAAAGTCTTGGGGGAGTAATCCTTGCTGGGATATTGTGTCAAGGGCAGCCTCTGATATCCCAGGGTTTGGCCAGGGTTAGATATCTGGTCAATGTGTTCTCGGTGAGTGAGTCCATGCCCCGACAGACCAGGAAATGGGTTGTGGTCAGTCCTGTGGCTCCATAACAACCAGTCCAGGAGAGTGGTGTAGCCGCCAATCATTACAGTGCAATGTCACCTCCCCCCAAGCCACCAAAGTACTTTCAATAGATCTTAAACCTCTCAACACCTTAATGTACTCCCTATTTCCACAGCTGGGCTGAAGGGACCTGGTTGGCAGTGGGATCTGTTGGCCCTCATGGTTTGGCTCTGATAACTCTGGTTTGCTTGTTTCTGGACAGACCATACATGCTGAGGGTCTTCTCACCAGAGACAAATTGACCCTCTTTGGCATGAACTGCCATGGGCTGGAGAGAGGGAAGGCTGAGTGGCTGTGGAGGTGAAGAGCCCAATCAACTCTGGAGCATCCTGATAGGAGACCTCTGAGGGTTCTGTGTTTGCAGGGATTCCTGCCTGCTGCTCCTGCATCCCCCATGTGGGCGGGGATGGAGTCTCCAAATACTGACACCGTATAGTTTTCTCCTGCCTGAGGCTGAGCAGCTGCCTGGTTTCTTGAAGTCCTCTAAGGACTGGCAGCCTAGCACATTTCTTCTTTGACCAGCTGTGGAGCTGTCACAGTGAGTTGCTCACCGGATTGTGTTCCCACATCCTCCTCGTCTACTGTTTCCACCGAGGTGGTAGAATCCGGGCTGCTGTGAGGTGCAGGAGGCAGCCTTGCTGATGCCTCCTCTAAAGCCTTGTTACTCTAATCCACAGAGACAGTAGTTTCTGAGGGAATTGAGCATTACAACTGGAAGTTGGTGGAGGTACTGGCTGCAGATACAGGAGAGTGAATGCAGCAAATGGTTAGAAATGATGTACAGTGAATGATTTTGAAAGCAGGTCAATATGAGAGTTGCAGTGGCATGAAAAGTAGTATTTTGTTGGCTAATGGGTCATTATGTCTCTGCATGCCAATGTGCATAGTCCTCACCTTCTCCTTCAAGGACCAGGGTTTGTTCCTCATAGGGAGTGAGGAGCCTAATGTGGTGAAACTCTCCACCCATGCTTTCCCCTGTTACGGCCTGTCTTCTCCTGTAGTGAACGAAAGCGAGAGATTGAGTGAGATGAAAATAGGGTAGTATGGCATAGACAAAAGGCAATGAGGTGTTCTAAGGTAGTGCGGAGACAGTGCAGAGATGATGCAGGGTGAATGGTGTAGGGGCCGAGAGTGTGGAGCTGGAAAAGCACAGCAGGTCAGGCAGCATCCGAGGAGCAGGAGAATCGACGTTTCAGGCATAAGCCCTTCATCAGGAATGAGGCTTGTAGGTCGGGGGGCTGCGAGATAAATGGAAGGGGGATGGGGTTGGGGGGACGTAGCTGGGAAAGCAATATGTGGATGAAGGTGAGGGAGAAGGTGATAGGTCAGAGGGGTTTCGGAGGCCGGTGCCGAGTTGGAGGCTTGAGACTGGGATAATATGGGGGGAGGGGAATGAGGAAGCTGTTGAAATCCGCATATATCCCGTGTGGTTGCAGGGTCGGAAGGCGGAATATAAGGCGTTCCTCCTCCAGGTGTCGGGTGGTAATGGTTTGGCAGTGGAGAGGCCCAGGACCTGCATGTCCTTGACAGAGTGAGAGGGGGAGTTGAAGTGTTCAGCTACTGGCCGGTGGGGTTGATGGGTTTGGGTGCCCCAGGGATGTTCTTTGAATGGTGTTGGGGGTTGGGTGGTGAGAGGGGTGAGAATGTCGATGTTGTGGACATCAGTGAGAATAGCAGTTGATGAGACTTGGTGGGAGGTGTGGCAGTAGCAGAGATGTAGTGAGTGTGAGGAAGCAGCACTTACCCTAGCACAATGGAGAAGGTCATTGATCCCTTATGACTGCTGGCCATTCCTTCATGCTGTTGAGATGGCACTAAACTGGGTGGTGACCCTGGACCAGGATGCCAGGGTCTGGTGGCATGGCCTCCAGGACCAGTCATTTGGGAATGACCTCCAACACTAGCCCCTTCAGTAGCACCTCTGGACCCCACTGGAGAATCGTGGAGCCATTCTTTCTTTTTTTTCCAATACATTCAAAATCTGTCTCTGCACGGCAGCTTCAGAACGCCAGTGCTCGTTTGGGTCCACAGTGGCCTTTTAGAGATGGCATGGATATAAGGAACGTTAATCTTTTGGTGAATATCTGCTGAATGATGAGAAGCCCCAGGACTGGCACATGGTAAAATGGAGCCAGGATTGGATATGACAGATTCCCTAGTAGTGGGGTAGATAGGTATTGAGGAGCATTTGGTAAGATATGATAAAAAGAACCTCTGAAGATTCACAGCAGAAATCCCTCCAAAAATTGGATACAACTTGGATTTAACCAAGAAAGTGTAAAATTCAGCTTAGAATTATTTTTTTGAATCCAATAAAACTCAGCTTTGGAACTGAGCTGTTTGATGTACCTCCATTAACAAACACAATTGGTGGACCCAATCCCAGGGCATGAATAGATTTGTGGGTCGTATTATCTTTGGGTAAAATGATCTCCAACCACTCTTACAGACAGTGAAATTCAATTTGCATTAATTTGGATTTAAAACCACAAAAGCACCAGGTAAAATAATTGGCTTGTGTGGATTTGGCTAACATCAGAAGAGATTGTGATCCTTGACAAAAATCAATCGCAAGAGTGGACGTTGAACATAGAACATAGAACATAGAAGAATACAGCGCAGTACAGGCCCTTCGGCCCTCGATGTTGCGCCGATCAAAGCCCACCTAACCTACACTAACCCATTAGGGCATTCCATGAACTTACGACTCGCTGAGTGAAGAACCTACCCCTAACATCAGTCCTATATCTACCCCCCCTTAATTTAAAGCTATGCCCCCTTGTCATAGCTGACTCCATACGTGGAAAAAGGTTCTCACTGTCAACCCTATCTAACCCCCTAATCATCTTGTACACCTCTATCAAATCACCCCTAAACCTTCTTTTCTCCAATGAAAACAACCCCAAGTGCCTCAGCCTTTCCTCATAGGATCTTCCTACCATACCAGGCAACATCCTGGTAAACTTCCTCTGCACCCGTTCCAGTGCCTCCACATCCTTCCTATAGTATGGCGACCAAAACTGCACACAATATTCCAGATGCGGCCGCACCAGAGTCTTATACAACTGCAGCATGACCTCGGGACTCCGGAACTCAATTCCTCTACCAATAAAAGCCCAGTACGCCATATGCCTTCTTCACTGCACTATTTACCTGGGTGGCAACTTTCAGAGATCTGTGTACATGGACACCAAGATCCCTCTGCTCTTCCACACTACCAAGTAGTCTACCATTAGCCCAGTAATCCATCTTTTTATTACTCTTACCAAAGTGAATCACTTCACACTTAGCTACATTGAACTCCATTTGCCACCTTTCTGCCCAGCTCTGCAGCTTCTCTATATCCCGCTGTAACCTGACACATCCTTCCTCACTGTCTACAACTCCTCCGACTTTTTGAATTCACCTACTTCTCATTACTTTTAAGTGGGACCTTTTTGAAAAGTCCAGACGTGTGGACTTTGTTTAAGACATTACTGCAATTTTTCCTATTGTCCAATAGACCTCTCGCAGCCCTGACTGCCTTGGATTTTGCATATGAGACTACTTACACTGCTGACACCCACTGAAACCATCCATCGGCTTGATTCAATATTGTCAGAAGAGGAGAGAAACCGAGGGAGAGAAATTAAGTCGAAAGTCACGAGGGTGGTTTTATCTGCTGCTTATCTATAGGCAACACCTCATAAAGCCTTCCTCAGAATATACCAATAGATAAAGTATGGTGGATAAACGTGTAAACATCTGGATGGGAAAGGATAACTGAAGATTAAATGTGGAATGCAAGAATATAATAGCAAAAGTGTTGATGTGGGGCTCAGGGCCAGTCGACACTCTATTGCACTGGAACTGCTTTTGAATGGAAGTTCCTTGTCGAGGATTTCACTAAAATGGGGCCCTTGCAAACTTTTCAAGTTCGAAACTTGATCTGAGGATGTGGTCTGTGGTAAAGCAATAAAGTGGTTGCTGTTATTGAGTTTAATTCTGGTAATAGACTAATCTTCTGCTGCATTTGCCTCTTGGCAGGAGTCAGTAATTGTTTTGCTGGAAGAGACCCAGATGAAAACCGACCTTAAATCTGTACAAGCAGAGAAAGACCCTTGGAAGGGAATGTAAATCTAGATGGGAAGCACTCAGAGAAGGCTATCTAAAGGAAATTGTCCACAATAATTACTAGTAATTAAATAACTCTACAACCTGTTGACAAACAGGAAGAATGAGAAATTACAAGCTAAGGAAAGATAAGAGGTTAGGAGAAAGATTGTTCTATATTGTAGCTGATGGAAAGATCATTGAGGAAAGCTATTGCTCATTCAAACAAACAGGGATGTGTAAAATAATGGAGGTACCCTTCCATATAAATTGTGCCTTGTATACTATTCAGTGAACAATGCCATGAAAACCTTATAAATTCCTGAATTGTATTAATTGAAAAAAGCTTGTGGTTATTTCTTAAATTATTGTTATTACCTCTTCCCCTTTCTCCCCCAAAACTGGGTTTCTTTGCCAGTTCAGGGCAGTTTCCCCAACCTCCTGCCAGGCCTTTAGCTGTGTTGTTCTTGAACCTCATAGGTTGCCTGACCTTCCAATATGTTTTCCTTCTCGTTAGACTAATCACATTGTGTATATATGAGTAATTCATTTGTTTAAATTCACACCCTTCCACTTTGCATTGACGTATCTCTCATCCATTGGTTTCCAAATATTCAACACTTTTTATTCATTTTTGAAACTGGATATGTCCATGTGAAGGTATGTTAAAATCTGTATCGGTTCAGTAACTGCTTTTGGTGTTGAAATGATTCACTCTTCAGAAGCACTTTTATTTGTCCAACTTTTACTCCCAAATTAGAAAATTGTGATTTAAGACAATTTTCAGCACAAACTATAAGGCATCATTCTCGGGTAGAACTGAGGGAGTGTTACTTTTAGTGCAAACTACATCTCAGATGACGTTAAAGGCCACATATTTGAATCATAATAAAGCTATGCAGAGGGAGGCCATTCAGCTATTGTGCTGAATGATGAAGAGCTCCCCAGTTTCATCCCACATTCCTGCCCAAGGTCAGCAGCTCTCAGGCCATTCTGTTCCATCCATGGTCATTTCAAATGTGGTGATGGTTTCTGCTCCATCGATTCCATTAAAACATTTGAAGAATTGGGGTGGCTCAGTTGTTAGCACTGCTGCCTCACAGCGCCAGGGGCCTAGCTTTGATTCCAGCCTTGGGTGACTGTGTGGAGTTTGCACATTCTCCCTGTGTCTGCATGGATTTTCTCCGGGTGCTCTGGTTTCCCCCCACAGTCCACAGATGTACAGGTTGGGTGAATTGGTCATGCTAAATTGCCCATAGTGTGTAGGTGTATTAGTAGGAGGGAAATGGGTCTGGGTGGGTTACTCTTTGGAGGGTCAGTGTGAACTTGTTGGGCCAAAGGGCCTGTTTCCACACTATAGGGATTCTAATCTAATTCTAGTCATTACAATGTATTCTTGCAGCAGGTCGGAGGCCACATCAGGACAGTCTACACCTATGGCCCAATCATTTTCACCAGAAAGGAATCCCTTTCCCATGTTAGTCTTCTGAGGTTCCAGAACTGCTGCCCCTTGGATTTGGCCAACCGCATCAAGAACCCACCTGCTGCCCTTCATAAGACAGCAAGCGCAGATTGAGGACATCTTCAGGGAGATACCTCAACTGGATTCTATGTTTTCAAGTGCAAGTTCATGATCCCCATATGGTCCCAGCACCAGGTTCCCAAAGACTGTGGGAAAATCCTACCCCTTGTAGCTTTAAAAGTAAATGAAAATGTTTACAACTACTATTGCTTAAACAGTGATAGGATGGCAATATAACAACACCACCACGAGTGCTTGCCACAACTCATTTGTAACCTTTCTGATGAGCTCCATTCCTTGATATGCTGCCTTTTTGGCACAATTGGAAAAACACAGTTTTCCTGAGTACAGACTTGGTTTTGGCTCCCAATAACGGATGCAAGTACACTGGCAGAAGATGGCCACCTCAAGATTGTGGCCATGTTGGATTTTGGATCTGGTCAGTTTTTGGGTCAGGCAGTTATAATTGGCCAGCTTGGGTCAAGTCAAAGGTCATTCCAACCACTTGGAATGCAGGGAAGGAACTGATAACTAGACGGTACAGCACCTCACCAACTCAGCACCTAGCCCAGTAAGATCCTCCATTAATTTACTCATCGCATGTGGCAACCTTAAAAAGTGCCTGGTTTCTAGAAATCACTGTGCTTCAGATAACAAACGTGAGATATTGTAACTGGATTATTTATCTTCCTGTTTCTCTTCAGGCAGAAGCATTCTGACTATAAATGGAACAGGATTTGCATGAACATCATGCAGTCTTTAATCTCACTGTGTTGGCAAGGCTGTGTCACTTAACTGTAAAGGCTTTGTAATACTAAAAAAAGGGTTCCATCTTCAAACAATTGACTCAATTAGTGTTTTAAGTGCATTAGCAGTGAGTATTTACTGGTAAGTTAAACCCTGTATACATTCCATTTGACAGTAATCCATCAGCAACAGACCTTTAATGGTTGCTTGTAGGAAGTGTAATCATCAAATAAAATTTCTGTTATCTACAGGTCACAGGTTTAAAAAGTGATTTTTGCAGATATTATCTTGTTTAAATCTTTCTCTTGTCTCTTGTGGGTTTCTTCCTGGAGAACATCCTCTTGAATAGGAAAGGAAATTAGGAAAGGAAAGGAAATTAGGAAATTAGGAAAGGAAAGCTGGCTCTTAATAAAGTAAAATAAGAACATAAAATGCTGGCCACGCCCAACAGACCAGGCAGCCTCTATGGAGAGTGACACTGTGTCTTGGACAGATTCATCTGCCAAAGTTGAGAAAGCTGTGTCAGGAGGCATGCTGGGCTGCAATTTCAAACTTCTTAGGCTTTTCCTTCCACTTGCTACTTCCCTGCAGTGGGAAACATGGTTGCAATCTGACCACACTTCGAAAGTGACGCTGGGTCACCATTAGAATGTCTGCTCAAAATACAATTTTCCCTGATTCCCTGAACACTTGAGCCAGATGGGTTTCTGAAGTCTGTTGGAACAATACAAAAATAAGTCAGTTCATGGACCTTGAGGGAATCTAAAGTGGAGTCAGGTTCTTTTTTGATAGGTAGGTTCAAAGAGATCTTACTAACTTCAAATGTCAAAATGTAATGGTGAATGATTATTTTTAGCATGTTCTCAATGCAGTGATTAAAACAGGGCTCTGGCCTGAAATGCGAAGTAACATTAAATTGACCAGCAGTGTAGAAACATTGATATGCGTTATGCTCCTTCTCTTGCTCTAATCATACGCCAGCAACCAGCAGCTGGAGCGGGGAAATGCCAATGGCCCAGTGTGGAGCGCTGGTAGTAACCTGGTGTGGGAGCGTGGGGTCAGTACTCTAGTGCAGGAGCCGGGGTAGCTGCCAAGCGTGATGCATGGCAGCAGTCAGCAGTCAGACCATGTGGAGGCCCCTTGCATTGATCTGCTGCATAGAGCTCTGGGAGATAGACTGTGATGTTTTCCTTTTCAACTTCTTGCTTTTTCTGACCTATGGTCGTACTATGTACAGTTGCAATGTAACTTTTTTTTCTTCATTTCTCTATTCTGTAATTAAGGATTGTACTTAGGTACATTTGTACCTAAGATGGCGCAATAAGTGGTGATTTATAACCTTTTCGCTGTACTGATTTGAGTAAATGTGACAGTAAAGCCAATTCATTCATTCATACATTCCATTCTCAAAATACAAGTCCCAGCACAGTTCAGATGAACCCCCTCCAAATGATACAGCCCTGCCCTGTCCCAGTATAGATGCCATTGCACTATAACTTATAGGATGTCAAGTTCAGAGTGAGAATGTTCTTTCAGATTTACAGCATTCACAGTCTATTGATACAGTGTTCTACCTTTAATCAGTAGCTCACACTTAGTTAACTGTTATGAATATGCAGGCATGAGGGGATCATTCTCCCTGAGTCTTTAAGAAACATACAACCTTCTTCCAGAGTCTCTTTGTTAGCATAGTCTGTACAATGAGGTGAATACTCATAAATAGCTTGTTAAGCTTTGGGCCATCATTTTTTGTACTTTAGTTATTTAATCTTCATATTTTAGTCTACTCTAGGAGTGAGCCAGCTTTCCTTACACCCTCCAAATGTTTTCAATAGCCCAAATATCTAGTAAAATATAGCTTAATAAAGAGAGCCCTTTTGCAATTAGTTCAGGGATTGGTTTGTTTGCAAGATACTTTTTATCTCTAATAATGGATGAGGAGCTCTCCATTAGATCTTGTTTTCAGACTAAATTGCCAACAAACTTTTACTATAATAACAGAACAGGTTTTAGCTGAAGTATCACATTGTATATTTTCGGGGCAATTGTTCAACTTGGCTAAGAGTTTGATTAATATAAAAAAAGTTCATAACTCTTAAAAAAACCATGTTGATTCCTTTAAATAAAGGTTAAGGTCCACCAAGTATTTTGCAGTTGGTGGACTAGTCCATCTTCAAGGACTCAGCAGCCAACCGAAATGAGTATGCTATTATTGTCACAGACTTCACTGGCAAGTGCGTGCCAAAGGAGTTCACCTGAGTGTTCCCCAACCAGAAACCATTGTTGAACAGGAAGATAAACTCCCTACTATAGTCCAGGTCTGAGGCATTCAAGTCAGGTGACCCTGATCTATACAGGAAACCTAGCTGTGATATTCACTAAGCCATCAGGAATGCCAAGAGACAATATCAGACTAAACGAGAGTCCCAGAATAACCACACAAATACATGTCGACTGTGACAAGGCTAACAGGATATAACAGACTACAAAGCTAAGTTGAGTAGTATTGTTGATAGCAATGCATCTCTCCCCAATGAGGCAAACACATTCCATGCCAACAAAAGGAGGGAGCTGGTCATCAACTTCAGGATGTGGAGTTGAGGACCTGCCCCTGCCTGTATCAATGGTGTTGAGGTGGAGGTGGTGGAGAGCTTCAAGTTCTTAGGAGTAAACATTACCAATGATCTGTCTTGGTCTATGCATGTGGATGTCACAGTAAAGAAAGCACATCGACACCTTTACTTCCTCAGGAGCCTAAGGAAATTCAGCATGAATTACTCTTACCAATTTTTCTAGATGCACCATAAAGAGCATCCTATCTGGATGCATCATGGCTTGGTATGGCAGCTACTCTGTCCAAGACCACAAGAAATTACAGAGAGTCGTGAGTGCATCACGAAAACCAGCCTTCCACCCATTGACTATGTCTAAACCCCTGCTACCTTGGGAAAGCATTATCAAAGACACCTCCCACCCCAGTTACACTCCACACTCTTCCATCGGGTAGAAGATACAACAGTTTGAAAATATGACTAACAGGTTCAAGAACAGCTTCTTCCGTGCTGTTACCAAAGACTTATGAATGGACTTCTATATATTTGAGTTGATCTTTTCTGCACCTTCTCTGTAGCTGTAATACTATATTCTGCATTCTGTTCTATTACCCTGATATATTTACATAAGGTATGGTTTATCTGGTCAGTATGCAAAACAATACTTTTCACTGTATCTCGGTACATGAGACAGTAGTAAATCAAATCAAATGATCGAACATTTCCCCAACTTCACACTGCTATGCACTTCTACTGTAGTCTTTCAAGCTTAGCTTCCACAGAAGTGCATAGTGCAGTGTCCATCAGGGAACATAATCAGAACAGAGTCAGAAAGAGAGGATATGTCTCCCTTTTCATATCACTGCCTATCGTATTGTAAGACTAAATGTATAGTTTGAATATTCGTGATTGGATGCTTGAATGATTGGTAAATGGGTGAGGTAGGTGAATGAGTGAGGTGAGTAGGTGAATCAGCGGGTAGTGTGCTTAGGGCATTTGGGTCATCAGGGAGACATCAGCTCAGCTTGGAAGAGTAGTCAGAAGGTAGTCAGGTCATGTCGGGGAGCCGTGGTTGGGTGGTCAGGGGCTGGGGGGGTGGGGGTGGGTGGGTGTTGGTAATCATGAGGACAATCAGCTATTATTTCAGAAAGACTTAATAGTTTTCACTTGTCAAATATTTCAATTTGGTAGGAGCCTATGAAGACAAGATAATTCGGGGGAGGAGCTGAGGGTTATTTGGGTGGTTGCGGAGTAGTTAATTGGCCGGGACATGGTTGGTTTGGGGTAGTCAAATGGGCAGAAGGGTGTTCAGGTCAGAAGGGAATGCGTGGTCAGATAAGAAGGCAGTCAGTTCATGGTTGGGTTTGGGGGTCTACTCAGAATGGCCCAGTTTGTGGGATGGGGGGAGGTGGTGTGGGTGAATGTGAGGATGAGTTCTGTAGCCTAGGTGTCAAACTGCCTAAAGTTTTCCGAGTAAGTACTAAGCTAAGTGTAGTGGAACCTTCTGAATCAGATTCATCACCATTCGTGGGGCAGTGCCAGGGAAATAGCCTATTGGAAGCTGAAACGTCCCAGGTAACAGACATTGCCATGCCAGGATATCTTAATATGGTTTTGGTTCACATGCCCAGTCTCCAATGATCCTGAGACTGAATGATTTGGTGTAATGACTCTTCTCCACTTCTTGGTACCCTGTTATCTATCTTGTCTCCAACCAAATTGAATTATTTGACAAGTGAAAACTATTAAGTCCTTCTGAAATAGTAACCACATCTTTGTGATTTTCAATAATTAATCAACGCAAAAGAATAATGTGGACACATGTTTGAACAAATCAGACATCAGGGCCATTTTAATTCTGTGTGATGGGGTGGGTTTTGGATTGAGGCAACCCCTTGTTTCATGTTTGTATTTGAACTGAATGACTCAGCTAACTTTTCAGGTAGATTACTGGATTAGTGGTGCTGGAAGAGCACAGCAGTTCAGGCAGCATCCAACGAGCAGTGAAATCGACGTTTCGGGCAAAAGCCCTTCATCAGGAAGATTTTCAGGTAGATTGCCTGACAATATTCTCCATTCACAGCATTCCTGCAGCAGTTTAAGGAATTCCCTTGCCACCATCTCAGGGAAAATAAGGAAGGGCGATGAATGCTGCCTTGCCAGCGCTGCTCAGATCCTGAGACGAAATAAGGAAATTAACACCCACCTAAAATTCAGACAAAATGGGCTCACCGACTGGTGAAGAGTCCCACATGGGGTCTCAGACCAGCAAACAGTGCAGGTATTCTGAAGTCAGTCCATTATTTTGACCATGTTGAATTGATGTTTCACCACCTTTAGAACAGGGACAGAAATAGATAAAACTGAGTGATGCCTCAGTCACATTTTGTCATTTACAGAATCACCTGCTCTTTTTTATAAATCATACATTAAGAAGTATGTATTTAACAACAAAAGCTTGCAAAGAATAGAAGTAAACTTCCATCAGATCTCACACTGACAAATTTCCAGCAACATTTGTATCTATTTCTTCTCATTCCTATTCAAATAATCCTTCAGCATCTTCTAGCGTCTTCCTGTTGTAATGCTCTTTCTGCAGAACATTTTGTGAGCACTCTTTTTTAGTGTGTACAAAGAAGTGGCTACATCTTTTAATTTCTTTATCCCCGCTGCTTCCATAAGAAATCAGCAGTTCCCTCACTGCAGCATACAAGCAGCACAAAAGGAGGGTGATGATGTCAAAAATTTTACAGTCAAGTGACAGGGTTAGACTTTAGCAGGTCACTTCAAAGACAGGGCTACGAAGCAGTGTTTGATCAGAGCTTTCTTTTTCAGTGATACTTGAAAGGACTTGCCATTGAACTGTCTTGGTCCATCTGTTGGTGTGCAGCGTTGTGCCAATAATAGTGGCCAATCAGTTTTGTGTTAAATAATTGGCTTGAAAACCTACCTTAGTGCACAAGGTGCCACGTATATACTTACTTTGAAGGTTATCAGTTGTATTCAATGAATTTAAACTGAACAGGAACATTTTCAGTTCTATAACTGAAGCTGATACTCTGGGTTCAGATTACCTCTGTAGAGTCGCTGTCATGCCTCAAGCAGTTTAGATTAGATTACTTACAGTGTGGAAACAGGCCCTCCGGCCCAACAAGTCCACACCGGCCCGCCGAAGCGTAACCCACCCATACCCCTACATCTACATCTACCCCTTACCTAACACTACGGGCAATTTAGCATGGCCAATTCACCTAACCTGCACATCTTTAGGACTGCAGTTCTCAGTGAATTGTTGAGCCAAGGCAACTCATTCCCACTTCAGTTGCACTGTGTTAGTTAATGTTGGATGGTAGAGGAAACACAATTAGCTTTGTCAACCTGCATTACAGAACGGAAATTTTCATTCAGACCTACAACTTGACCACATAAATACTAATAGATGGAGAGAATAGGTCTGTGCTCAGTTGTGATATTCCAGCCACTTGATTGCCCTTTTAAATTTCACCAGCGAGCTTCGGTGTGATCAAAGCTTACTTGGGGACAATGCCGTTGAGGAGTCAATCACTTCTGAGAGTAGAGAAAGGAAAAATACAATGACAGGGAAAATCTGCTAAGAAGGTGAAAAATGGGTAGACTCTCAATTTGTTCATCTTGTACTATAACTGGCTCGGTGCCCCCTTTGTTGCATGAGAAGACTTGATTACTTGGGTCAAAACTTCATCAGTGACATGATCTTTACTACCAGCATTCCTTGGGGGTTACCATAGACCAGAAACATAACTGAGCTAGCCATAGAAATACTGTGGCTACAAGACCAGGTTGTAGGCTATGAATCTTGCGCAGAGTTAATTGCTTTCTGACTCCTCAAAGCCTGTCCACCATCTTTAAGGCACAAGTCAGTTGTGTGATGGGAAACCCCCATTTGCCTGGATGATTGCAACAACACTCAAGAAGCTTGTTGCCGTCCAGGACAAAGCAACCCACTTGGTTGACACTATATATTTGAATTCAGGAGAATGGGAGTAGATCTCATTGAAGTATATGAGATTCTTAAGAGGCTTGACAAGGTAGATACAGAGAGGTTTCCCCTTTGGGAAAGTCTAGAAGCAGAGGACATAACCTCAGAGTTTATGGTCATGCTTCTAAGTTGGAGATAAGGAGGAATGTTTTCTCTCAGAGGCTAGTGAATCTGTGGAATTGTTTACTGCAAAGGTTTGTCAAGGCTGGGTCATTTTGTGTATTCAGTGCTGAGACAGACAGATTTTTGATCAGTAATGGAATCAAGGGTAATGGGGACAAGGCAGGAAAGCACAGTTGTGGGTTATCAGATCAGCCATGAACTAATTGAAAGACAGACCAGACTTGATGGGCTGAAGGTTTATTTTATAGTTTTCCGCAAGTATTCACCACTGACATACAGTAGCAGCAGTGTGTATCATATACAAGGTGCACTTCAGAAATCCACTGAGGCACCTTAGCCACCACCTTCTAAAGCCATGACAATGTTTCCTCTAAACTGCATGGTTATGCACAGTACAGGAGTTGGGAGGTCATGTTGTGGCTGTACATGACATTGGTTAGGCCACTGTTGGAATATTGCGTGCAATTCTGGTCTCCTTCCTATCGGAAAGATGTTGTGAAACTTGAAAGGGTTCAGAAAAGATTTACAAGGATGTTGCCAGGGTTGGAGGATTTCAGCTATAGGGAGAGGCTGAACAGGCTGGGGCTGTTTTCCCTGGAGCATCGGAGGCTGAGGGGTGACCTTATAGAGGTTTACAAAATTATGAGGAGCATGGATAGGATAAATAGACAAAGTCTTTTCCTTGGGGTTGGGGAGTCCAGAACTAGAGGGCATAGGTTTAGGGTGAGAGGGGAAAGATATAAAAGGGGCAACTTTTTCACACAGAGGGTGGTACGTGCATGGAATGAGCTGCCAGCGGAAGTGGTGGAGCATGGTACAATTGCAACATTTAAGAGGCATTTGGATGGGTATATCAATAGGAAGGGTTTGGAGGGATATGACAATAGACAATAGACAATAAGTGCAGGAGTAGGCCATTCTGCCCTTCGAGCCTACACCACCATTCATTATGATCATGGCTGATCATCCTTAATCAGTATCCTGTTCCTGCTTTATCTCCATAACCCTTGATTCCACTATCCTTGAGAGCTCTATCCAACTCTTTCTTAAATGAATCCAGAGACTAGGCCTCCACTGCCCTCTGTGGCAGAGCATTCCACACACCCACCACTCTCTGGGTGAAGAAGTTTCTCCTCATCTCTGTCCTAAATGGTCTACCCCGTATTTTTTAGCGGTGTCCTCTGGTTCGACACTCACCCATCAGTGGAAACAGCGGAAATATGGGCCAGGTGCTGGCAGGTGGGACTAGATTGGGTTGGGATATCTGGTCGGCATGGACGGGTTGGACTGAACAGTCTGTTTCCATGCTGTACATCTCTATGACTCTATGACTGTAGGAGTAGCTTGCCTGAGGATCTGCACACAGCAAGTGGTGTACCAAAGCTGTTTGCAGCACTGACTTCCAATGCTTGGAGGTCTGCACAGAAAAAAATAAAATGAGCAGGATCGCTGTCCATGAACACTACCATCCAGAAAGATGAAGACTGCAGATACGTGGGAACACCACCATCAAGCTGCAGGCCATCCTGACTTGGAATTGTATAGCCATTTCTTCACTGGGTCAAACACTCCCTAGTACACTGGGAGTCCCTACACTAAATGCAGCAGCTCAAGGAGACAACCTCACCACTACCTTCAGAAGGGCCATAAATGCTGGATCCACTGATAACGCGCATATCCATGAATGAATAAAATAAAGGTGCTTTATTATCTCAGCACAATGCAATGCAGCTGATCGGTGTTGAAGCCATCCTCAATTTTTCTGTCGGTTTTGTCCATCCTCTGACCTCAAGTCATAAAGACATTGAAGAAGAAAGTCAACTTGCAATGCAAACAGTTGCAATGGTTTTGGAGAGACTGCTTGGGCTGTTGTTGTTCTGACTAATATGACATTGGGCTCCTTTAAAAGCTGCAATATTGCTATAGGATCCAAAAAGGCACCCAGGTCTGGCGGGGAGGCAGAATAACACAGGGTCCTGAGGCTCGCCCACTGCAATCCCAGTGTGGGCTATGAAGGCAGTGGTATCAGGATGAAGATTTTCAAGGTGGATCCAGGAGGATCCAACATAAAACAAAACTGAAAATTCCTTTATTTCCATTTTCAGTGTATTCAAGTGTTGTCCTTTTAAAGATCACTAGTTGGAATGTACAAAGCCTGTTATAACTGGTGAAGCTTATTTGACTGGGGAGGTGACAGCCTTGTGGTATGATTGCTAGTTTCTTTTTAACCCAAGACCTAGGTAATATTCTGGGGGCCTGCGTTCAAATTCTGCCATAGCAGTATTCGTATTCAACAAAAAATTTGCTTTTTAAAAATCTGGAATTGAGAGACTGATGTTGCTGATGGAACCCATTGTTGATATTTGGAAAGCCCATCAGGTTCACTATGCTTTTTAGGAAACTTTTTAAACTGCCCTTACCTACATGTGAGTCCAGACCTACAGCAATGGTTGACTCTTGACTTCAATTTTAGATGTGCAATAAATGATGATAGTGATGCCTACATCCCGTGAATGAACAAAAATTGGAATGAATTCGGCACTTCAGATCAATGTAATCGTAAGGTTTGTCAGAATCAAGTTACAACTTGTCCTCATGCAGGGTCAGAGCAGGAGCTTGGGTAGAACTCAGGTCTGGGTTCTGTGGCTGACTCCCCCATGAATGGCGTGGTAGTTCAGTGGCCAGCACAGCTGCCTGACTGTGCCAGGGACCCAGGTTCAATTCCAGCCTCGGGCAACTGTCCATTTGGAGTTTGCTCATTCTCTGCATGTCTGTGCGAGTTTCCTCCTCCCACAGTTCAAAAGTGGATTAGCCATAGGAAATGCAAGGTTTTAGGTGGGTCTGGGTAGGATGCTCTTTGGAGAGTCGGTGATGGGTTGAACGGTCTGCTTCCATACGGTAGGGATTGCACGATCCCTATACCAAGAGTCTTGAAACTAACTATGGTGGCCTGATCACCATCAGGGCTGAAATCAGATAACAAACCATCTATCAGCAATTGAATAGGGGACTCTTTTAGTATCCACAATTCAATGTTGGATGATTACTGGCAGCAAGCAGCTGAGGCTACTTGCTCTGCCCGCCCTCTTTCCTCGGACTCCCTCTCCAGACTGCCTCATGGACAGGAATTGAAGTCCACTCAATTATTTAATGCCCTTTTTAAGCCATGATTGTATCTGTCTCCACCACACTCCGAAGTGATCATTTCCCGATTCTAACCATTTGCTGCTAATGGAGGCTTTTCCTCAAGTTGCTTCTGTTATGATCAAATAACATGAAAGATCCAAACTTCCAAAACCAGCCCGGTGAAAACCTAATGAACAAGATTTCACTTCCTGCAACTTTTACTGGAACAATCAAACCACAATTCAACACGTTAAACGTCATGACGAAGGAAGAATGGGAATGAATTTCAATTATGAATGTTTTTCCCAGCTTCATTATAAGACAGTGTGGCATTGTTTGATTTACCTGTCTCCCTGATGTTCAGATTTCAATTTTTGAAGCAAACCTACAGCAAAATCATTTTAGGATGAAATCGAAGATAAGGGTTATTAGCAAAACATTCAAAATTGGGGTGGGGCGGGCGGTTGCTTTGTTACGCCACTGTATCTGTCTCCACCATACTTCGAAGCGATCAATTCCAAATCCTATACAATGCCGGGAGCTCAAAAGCTTCTGGAAATGTGATCATGTGATCAGCCTTGGCCACTTGCAAAAGGAACAGAATTTAAACATGAAAATATTGAGGGGAATGCAATATTTTTAAGGGATTTCACTTCATGCCCACTGGCTACAATATAAACATGAATTAAACAACAAACTACAATGGATTATAAACTCTAAATCCCGTGTTAAATGGCATTTTGAACAATGACAGATTTCATAAATTTACACAGCAGTTCACTCAGCATGCATGTCATCAATCTATCATTTTGAACAGTGACCTTGTCTTGAAGAGTTCTAGCTCCCATTTTTCCAGAATTTAGTCTGTTCTCCAGCCGACAACTTCAGTTTCATTGGCGTAGTCTTTACCAAGCTGGTGTTCTTTTGCAGAACCTCCTTAATTCTGCAAATAATGGTCCGGGTGGCATTAGATACACTCATGTTACCTTCAAGTAGCAGAAGCATCTGAAGCAACTGCGATTTGTCTACTCCCAGTTCCTCGATCCAACCTTGATCTTCTTCTGCCTGTACCGTAACACTGTGAACACTAACTGAATTCAGAAAGCTCCATTATCCAGGTTCAACCAGTTTCAGTCTCCCCAAGAAATTTTGGTTTCCAAATTCAGTTTCAGTCATTGCATAAGGACTCAGTTTCCTTTATCTGTTAAGAGTCAAAACAAACAAGGAATTCCTTGGTACCATCAGTGTGGAGGAAGGGTCACTCGACCCAAAACATTAACTCTGATTTCTTTCCATAGCTGCTGCCAGACCTGCTGAGCTTTTCCAGCAATTTCTGTTTTTATAACAAGGTCACAGTTGCATCCTATTTTGGTTGTTTGTTGTTTTAAGTCCATGTCAGCAAAACGTCTACCACTGAAAACAATTTCTCCACATTTACTTTATTAAAAACATTCTACATTTTGAATACTTCATTTACCTTTCTCTGCTGTTAGAAGAATGATCCCAGATTCTCTCAGTTCTCCACACAACTGAAGTCCTTCATCTATCCACAAGTGTTTAATACTTGACTCATTAATATTTCTTTTCAGCTTGGGCTATCATCACTTTTGACAATAAATTGCTCCTACCTGCCCAATCTATCACAGACTTATCCCTGTTGTTCATTGACTGTCCGCATTTTCCTATTCCTGCACTTTCTTAGAAATGCTTCAAGTCTCAATCACTTCTAATTCCAAAAGAAAGGTTACTGGGATAGTACAGCAGCTCTTTCCTGGTTTTCAGATCGTTCTGCTTTTATGTGGGCAATTTCATTGCTAAGCTTAACTTATTGCACGGAGAAGGATTAATGTCCTTTGCCACTGCTTTAATAGTTAAACAGTCAGCAAACCTCTTGAGAAGTACAAAATGAGTGCTTTTACAGGTTGTATCTGTTATCATTGACATAATGTAAAAGTGGCAAGATCAACATCACAATTTCTAAAAGCGGAACACATCCCAATAAAATGCCAATCAAAGTTTGACAGCTCCTCGCCTGCAAAGATGGAGTTTTCTCTTCCACAGCAACCTCTCAAAGTCAATCACTGTGAGGCAGAAAATGGCTCAGGAAAAGAGACAGTCAGTCAGCTTTATCATTCAGATATCACAGCACTAAAAGCAGCAGTCTGACATTTCTTAAATGACTGCCAATTTGCCTATTGAAGTTATTAGTAGTCTGTTGAAGTAAACCATTGCTTCCCTTTTCCCAAGAGTAAATTTAAATTCTCCTCTACAATTCTCAAATTCTCTGTCTTGAAATGTAACAGATTCCTGTGAAATTATGTTTAAGCAATATTCAGTGGATTTTTTGTTTTGATATACAACTGACTTTGCATTTTCTGTCAATTGGCAAAAAAAAAACCCTATACTCATTATGGTGTGGCTCAGTGCTAAAGTTTCTTTGATATTCATTGTTGTGAAGCGCCTCAGGACAGTTTATTCCTTTAGCGGTGCTATATAAATGTAAATTGTTGTTTTACTACCATACATCCTTGTGTAGTGAGAAGTCTGTGATACGTATTAAATAGTTCACCAATATAATTCTAACAGATTGCTACATGTAATGTTATAGTTTAAACAAAACCATTTGTTCACTAAATTTGTGAAATTTTTCATAAAATCATTAAGTTAATACACGTTGACTGCATTTATGCAGAGCATGCTGCATTGACAGTTCCTCCAAAATGGATAGAGTGTATTCAGTTATACAATGATTTCTGGGTAGAGGCATACTCCATCAAGTCGCAGATTTGTGGAAGAGATCATATTAAGATTGAGGAAAGGAGGATTGCATTTGGAATATGGAACATATAACTTGAATTATGTATTTCTGTAAATTCCCTCGTTACAAGTCAGGCTCTTCTCTGAGCTTCAAGAATTGGAAATGCACAAATATAAAATATGAATGCAAAGTATTTTTCTCTGGGTTACTAACAGTGATGCCTGGGAGAAGAATCCTCCATTCTGAGAACCTCCTTGACATTCCTGCATTGGCTACCACACTTCCGCCACTATCTATCCAACGCGAGACATTTGATTCCACCAAAGCATGATCTTACATTGCATCCATTAGATTGCGTTTCTTGGCACTTGATATTTACAGTAGCGCCTCGACTTACGGACTTAATCTGTTCTGGGACCCAGTTCACAAACCGAAAAATTCGCGAACTGAATCAATTTTCCCATTGTTTGGATATTTCCGGAGTATTTTCTCTTTTTTGTCTCTTGGATGTTGGTGATGCCACAAGAAAACGATCCAGAGAAACTTGTTTTTTTTACTTTTTTGCAGAATTTTCCGAAAATGGGACATCACATTGTCATTTAAAATGTTCACCTTCGTTCGTACCTTGAATTTCGTACGTATGTTGAAGCAAAGTTTTGCGTACAATCCTGTTCGTAAACTGATTTGTTTGTGAACGGGGTCATTCGTATGTCGAGGCGCTACTATATATCTGTGAGTCTGCAGCAAATTTCTCTCTGTATTTCTGGAACAAAAGGCAATTTTATTGGAGAGGCCATTCAGCTGATTCATGCCATCACCGGGACTAACACTAATACAGCATGGGCCGTCGGGACATAGCAGCAAGATTGGGTCTGCACCAGTTGGCCAGGGTACCAACAAGAAGCAAAAATTATCTTGACATTGTTCCCACCTGTTGTAAGTGCATCTATCCATAACAATATTGATAGGAGTGATGACCACACATTCCTTGTGGAAACAAAGGCCTGTCTTCACATTGAGAGTATCCTCCATTGTGTTGTGTGGCATCATCACTGTGTTAAATGGAACAAGGTTAAAAATCACACATTCGAATACCATGATAGTTTCACTACTTTCATGTGCAAATCACAAAATCTTTTTTTAAAAGTTGCATTTTCAGGTTAGCTATTATGGTATTTGAACAGGTGAAAGACTCAACAGACAATCAAGGTATTTTTCAATGTGTAATTTCAATTACATCACACTGTAAATGTTTGCTGTTAATTCTGTGCCTTAGAATTGTGTGCTCCACTATCACCTGACAAAGGAGCGGTGCTCCGAAAGTTAGTGTGCTTCCAATTAAACCTGTTGGACTATGACCTGGTGTTGTGTGATTTTTAACTTTGTACACCCCAGTCCAACACCGGCATCTCCAAATCATGACTACTATTGACACCATTAAATGGAACAGACTTCGAACACATCGAACAACTCAAAATTAGGCATCTGTGTGGGCTGTGTGGGCCATCAACAGAATTGTTTTAACTACAATCTGTAACCTCATGGACTGCTATATCCCCCACTCTACCATGACAATTGAGCTGGTAGATCCAGCCTGGTTCAAAGCAGCACAGGCACACTTAAAACTGAGATGTCAATCTGACGAAGTTACAACACAGGAATACTTACATGCCAAACAGCAGAGGAAGTTGACAACTGACAACGCTAGGTAATCCCACAAACCATTGATCTAAGCTCTGGAATCTGCCACATCCAGTCATGAATGGTGTTGGACAATGAAAGTAACAAGGAAGTGGAGGCCCCCCAAATTCTCCACCCTGAACAATGGAGGAACCCAGCACAGGCAAAAGGCAAAGCTGAATTGTTTGCATCCATCTTCAGACAAAAGTGCAGGCTTGGCTTTCTGGGTTAATAGTCCAATGACATTACCACGACACCACTGCCCCACCATAAAAGCACTTCAAGAAGGTGACTCATTACCATCTTCTCAACAGTGATTAGGAATGGGCAATAAGTGCTGGACTATGCAGTAATACTCACATCCCATGGATGAATTTAATATATGTCACCACTTCCACCTAGAGCAGTCACGCACCACCCTTAATCTAGCTCCTATCTCTAATCTATGTTGGAATTATGCCTACAATGTGAAGCTGCAGTCACTAAGAAAGTAACATTGAGGTAACATGAGTAGAACTAATCTTGATGTGAACCTTTGATTTCTCCTCTGCAATGAGTCCTTGCCATTCTCTCCTTGTTCATTTCAATTGAAAAGATCCATGGGTGTCATCAGTAATGCTGGAATTATATCCACACTGAATTTACCAGACTCATTTCAATTCAACTGCAAACATGTCAATACACTTAGCTTTTAACATCAATCAAAGAGAACCCAGTTGTCAGTAATTTTCAAGATTTTCAACACTACCCAATAACATGTTATCTTTCATAATGAAAATATTGGATAGTATTGAAAATTATGGCTAATTTATCTCTTACGTCTTTGATTAAGGACTGAAAATTAATTTTGGATGTCATGACATCTCCCCAGTTAACAATGCAACTTGAAGAATTGATTTTGTTTTCCCATTTATACCTAAATTCAACAATTTTAATATCGATCTGAATGAGAAAAGGACACAATTGACTTTTTAACAATATTTGCAACGGTTTGTACAAACTGGTAATTACTTGCGCATTTCCAAAGCGAGACAATCACTGATCATGGCACCAGCCATTGGTAAAACATTGGACTGCACCAGTGGGACATTAGTTATCCTCAAAATTGATCCACAACAAAGTTTCTAGCTAAAGATGTCCACCAGAGACAAGAAAGGGAATACATTTTGAAAGGTCTATATGTACTATTGCAGTATACATTTTTTGATTCTCTTGTGGGAAGTGAGTACCGCTGGCTGGCCAGCATTTATTGCCCATGAGAAGCTGGTGGTTATCTGTTTTTTTGAACCTCTGCTGTAGGTAGACCCACAAGGCCCTTATTGAGGCACTCCAGGATTTTGACCAAGGACAGTGAAAGAAACGTGATTTGTTTTCAAGTCAGACTGGTGAATGACTTGGAGGGGAACTTGGGGGTGGGGGTGTTCCCACATATCTACTGCCCTTGTTCTGCAAGATGGAAGTGGTCATGGGTTTGAAAGGTGCAGTCCAAGGAGTGTTGGTGAAGTGCTGTGGTGCATCTTGCAAGCAGTACAAACCGCTGCTACTGAGCGCCAGTGATGAAGGGAGTTGGATGCTTGTGGATGTGGTGCCGATCAAGTGGGCTGCTTTGCCCTGGATGCCATCAAGCTTCTTGAGTGTTGTTAGAGCTGCACCCATCCAGGCAAATGGGGAGTATTCCATCACACTCCTGCATTCAATCAAATGTTAGCCCAGAGAGCATAAGAACAGCATAGGATTCGGGGAGACCAAACAAGATGGAACAAAATAAAAGCGAAAATAGGACAGGGTCCACTTTGGAACTTGCATTTACAGGTTTGAAAAAATTATTTATTAATTGTACTGTGTAATCAATCCAGACAACTGCAAGAATTCTAGAACTGTGGTCTGATCTTACATAAGAGGAAAACCCTAAAGACCTTCATTTATTGGAAAAGAAGAAACTATAAAATAATTTGCAACCATACAGTATCTTATAAATGTCTCAAAACAGTTTGCGCATGATGAATTGTATTGAAATGCAGCCAGTGTTGTAAACACCCTTTCTTGAGAAGCAGAGGCACGGAATTGAGCTTCATCATGCTGAAGCCTAATGTTGGAAAATTGCATGTGTATCACTTCCAGCCACTTGGATATAGGTCATATGACATCCAAGAAGTGTCAAAAGCCCTGAGAGGCAGGTTCACCATTTTCTTTTTAAGTAGAAAGGAGCAGGATGTGAATGTCCATTGCTTTTGCAGGGTGGTGGGACGCCCAGTGCTGCAGTGCTGCAGGAGCCAATGACTGCACACATGTGGTCGTGCCAATGCCAAATAGAAGAGCTACCACTCCATTAATGTGCAGTTGGTCTCTGATCGTGCGCGAACCATCATGCTGATGTGTGCCCTCTTTCCTGATATGATGCCCTCACCCTGATGCTACCTCTGAGATATCTGAGCCACCAGAAAACTGCCCAATCACAAGGGTCGCATGTGTCCACAAGATGGCTGCCCCCATCACTGGCACCTGACCATGTAAAGACATAGGATACACAATGACAGACATGGTGCCACCAGAAACACTGTATTGCAGTTAAAATGAAGGATTCTGCAAAGTCTGGTCGACAGAAGGGATCACCTGCTCGATGTCTCCTACAACTTACCTTTTAATCAGAAATACATTGAAACAAAACCCAAAGAACTGCGGATGCTGGAAATCAGAAATAAAATCAAACATTGCTGTAAAAACTCAGCAGGTCTGGCAGCATCTGTGGAGAGAAAGCAGAGTTAATGTTTCGGGTCCAGTGATCCTTCTTCAGAAACCGATTGTAGCTAAGGAAAAGTTTGGCGTATATGCTAGAGAAGG
>NC_092779.1:14853497-15028528 GCF_047496795.1 Chiloscyllium punctatum | reverse complement strand
GGGCTGATGGGGGATGCTCAGAGCTGCAATCCCACAGAGAATTCCCACTACTCCCCTCACCCCTCAACCCTCCTCGTCGTCCCCCCGCCCACACTCTCGTCCCCCCCACTGTTGTCCCTGCCCCCCACTTGTCCCCCGCCCCCCCACTCTCGTACCCCTCCACTGTCGTCCCCGTCCCCCAATCTCGTTCCCCCCCCCGTCGCCCCCTCCCACTGTCGTCCTCGCCCCCCCCCACTCTCACCCCCCCCACTCTCACCCCCCCCCCACTCTCGCCCCCCCCACTCTCGTCGCCCCCCCACTCTCGTCGCCCCCCCCCACTCTCGTCGCCCCCCCCACTCTCGTCGCCCCCCCACTCTCGTCGCCTCCCCACTCTCGTTCCCCCCCCACTCTCGTGTCTCCCCCCTCACTCTCGTTCCCCCCCCCACTCTCGTTCCCCCCCCGTACCCCCCCACTCTCGTCCCCTCCCCACTCTCCCTCCTCTCGTCCCCCCCCACTCTCCCTCCTCACCCCCACTCTCCCTCTCTCCCCCCCCACGCTCTCTCTCCCCCCCCACGCTCTCTCTTCCCCCCCCACGCTCGCTCTCCCCCCCCACGCTCGCTCTCCCCCCCCACGCACTCTCTTCCCCCCCCACGCACTCTCTTCCCCCCCCACGCACTCTCTTCCCCCCCCACGCACTCTCTCCCCCCCCCCCACGCTCTCTCTTCCCCCCCCACGCACTCTCTCTCCCCCCCTTGCTCTCTTCCCCCCCCACACTTTCTCTCGCCCCCACTCCCTTCTCTTCATCCCCATTTCAGTTTTTACCTCCATTCTGCCCTCGTCCCTCCTCCGCTTCCCCATCCCCCCTGCCTCACTCTCCCAATCTCTCCTGTGCTCTCACTCCTCTCAATCCCTATTCTTCCTCCGTCCCTCCTCTTTCCTCCCTCGCCTGAACTCCCCCTCCATCTTCCAAGTCTCTTCACCCTAAGCTCCCATCACCCCCCCTTGCAGTGTCTGGGGCAGTCTCACAGGAGGGGAGGCAGAAATAAAGAACGACAAAAGTTGCGGGGACTTTGTTTGAAAAGTTTGGAGTGACTTGGGGGTGTTTGTTTTTGCCTGATGGCTGCCTGTGGATGAGAGTGGGAGAACTGGGTATCTTTCTGTTGCAAATGGTTGCTAAGGGGAGAGAGAGGTTTCAGTAATTTCTTTTTCCTGTGGGTCAGCATATTTTCACTGTGCTCGACTGAGACAGAATGAGCCCAGATCCGGATGAACAATTCACATTCCATTACGAAATTCTACACGATCTCAGCCAAGCACCAGTCCAGCCCCTTGTGTACAAGTGTTCTTTTAACCAGTGTCGTTGTTAAGAGAATACACACACTCACATATATATAATATATCTGTATGCTTGCTTTAATGCATCAAACATTTCACAGAGAAAATTGGGACTTGTTTGTGGTTTTGTTGTTGTCTCAACAAATGTTACTTGCAGATTTGTGAAGTTGCATCTTGCTTGGCCTTCTTTTTAAAGAAAACTCCATCAGTTTGTCCTCTCCCTTCCCCCTTCTCTCTCTCTCTCACACACACCATCCAAATGTGGTTGCCACAACAGATCTTGTTTAAAGCACGCTCTAAATAGGCATCTCACCTGAGTTAAACAGCAGCATGCGATGGATTAGTTTTGTTTGCTGTTTCTCTCTGAGAGATCTAGAGCTGCCCTCTTTTATTTTTATAAAGGCAGCAAGCTGGTTTTATTTACAAGGGTATTAGCAAAGGGAAGCTGTGTATTCATTCAATGGTTTTATGCAGTGTGTTTGTTTGTGTGTGGTGGTAGCTTTGCACCTAGCTATTTCTGCTGTTTAAATGTTTTTGGGTGTGAGAATAATCTTTTTGAATTCTGTTATCGGACCTAATTGGTTGTTTGCAAATATCAAAAAGGATGGACTGTGATCTGCCAGAGTGAAGATTAGTTTTTAAAAACAAAACGCTTTGAAAGTAGTTTGTGGATAATTCTGTTGTGGGGGGAGAAATTAAGTCTTGCATTCCAGTATCAGCGCATCCGGCCATTGGGGCAATTGTGTTTTAAGATGGACTGCATTTAAGTTGATTGTGTTTCCCAAAGTTGCCTTTTTTCAGTCAATTCTTGTCGTGATGACTTGCTTGGAGGTTCGGGATGGGGCAAAAAAAAACTTGTGTGTTGTATTTGGAGAATGGTGCGATTTTTATTTTTTCTTGCATGCGATGCCCTTGACAAACCGAGGTTTCATTGCTTTAAAAGTAAAAGTGCAAACAACTCCAAATTTGGACGCATGGCAAACCTTCCACCAATGAGCTGCCCATCGGTGTGTCTTGATATTTCCTCAGCTATCTTGTCCCACAGAACACGCATCTCCACCACATTTTAAATTGTTTGATCTGTTGCTGAGTGTGGCCGCCTTTGTTTTGGTAGCTTGGGTCAGGCGGCCCAGTTCTCAAAACTCCCAGGCTCCTTCCAACCAAAATCACTTTTAGTACGTTGACACAGGTGAGGAACTAAGTGACTGGTTGGTGGAGAAATAAGCTACAGAATTAAACCATGGTTATAGCTCTGGTCACTGTGGAAGGGGCCTCTATCAATCCCGGTATAAAACCTGAAACAAATGGCAGCACAAGTTTCGTAGATTTGTTAGTCATTGATGTCTTGTTCGTAGATACCATGCAGCTTCTAAGAAAGTGAACCCTTCACAACCTTGTAGAATTTAGCATGCTCTTCTCTGTGATGAAAGCAATAAAATCCTCGTTAAACTTCTGTCAGAGTTTGTTATCCGTAAGCTATGGATGCATGCTGTTGCTAGATGATGCAAAAATGCAATTCGTTAAAGCCTGGTGATTATAGAGTCTTATTTTTATAATATACACTTGACTTTGAGGACGTTCAGCCTCGTTTTTTAACCTGATTTTCTCCACTCTGTTTGCTGTGCTGTATAAACTATAGGGATTGCACAGAAGCACACAAGAAATAAGGGCGGGAATAGACTATTCAGCCTCTACTAATCAATAAGCTCATAGCTGGTGGGACGTGACATTAATTCCACTTTTCTGTGCCAGTCCTCCAGTTAACCTTGACCTCCTTGTCCATCAGAAGTCTGTCTCCTATAGCCTTGAATTCAATGACCGAACCTCCGCTGCTGCCTGTGGAAGAGAATTCCACAGCCTGAAGATCTTCTGGAAAGTTAGTAAAAGTGCACTGTGCCTTCTTATCTGGTATTTCGCCCCTTGCTGATGTTCTCTGTTAGGTTGTCAGTCGATTGCTCCCTTATTCCCCAAATGTGTGGGGGAAGTCTGCTTGGACAGACCTATCTGAGAAACCGTACCAATTAAAGATGAAAACTCTCTGCCATAGAAAACAGTTAAGGCCAAAACATTGAATGTTTTCATAGAAGAAATTGGATAGAGACCTTGGGGTAAGGGGATCGAAGGGTATGCGGCAAAAGTGGGAACGGGGACTGAGTTGGATGACCAGCTGTGATCATTATGATTGGCGGGGCAGGTTTGAAGGGCTGAATGGCCTACTTTTCATCATGTGTTTCTATGAAAACAGAAAGTGCTTGAGTAACTCAGCACTTGCAGGGAGAAAAAGGAGGTAATATTTCCAGTCCATTAAGAGTTCTGAGTTCTATCGAGGAGTTGAAAGGTGAACTCTGTACCTCTCTCCATGGATGCTGCTTGACCTGCTGAATTTCACCAGCACTTTCTGCTTTCATTTCCGATCTGCTTCCCAATGTAATTGTTTCCACAGCAATACCCAACAGTGATGTTCCGGCTGATGCACTATAGGAAAGCTGTAGCGGCTTTGGAGAGGGTGAAAATTAGGTTTGTTATCCTGGCTTGGAGTGTATTAGCTATAAGGAGAGGTTGGACAAACTTGGATTATTGTTGCTAGAATATTGGAGGCTGAGGACCAATCTGATCCAAGTATATAATAATCTGAGCGACGCGGATATATTAGAGAGTCCGGGTCTTTTAGCCAGGGTGGAAATGTCAAATATTAGAGGGCATAGGTTTAAGGTGAGAGGGGGAAAAGTTTAAAGGGGATGTGTGTGAGGTAAGATTTTTTTACACAGAGGGTGGTAGTTGCCTGGAATGTAGTGCCCAGGAGGGTGGTGGAAGCAGACACAATAGCAGCATTTAAGAGGCATTTAGACAGACACATGTTAAAAGCAGGGAATGGAGGGATACAGACCAGGTGCAGACAGATGGGATTAGTTTAGAATGGCATTCTAGTGGGCACAGACATGTTAGGCCCTGTTCCTGTGCTGGACTGTCATGTGAGCTGAGGCTGTCCAGTTGGTGGTCAGGAGCTGCAAACCCATTTAAACAAAGGAAATTGCTAGTGTTCGGAGTAATCTGCACCAAAATGGGTTAAATTCCTGAACGGGACTGATTCTCCTAATGAGCAACACTTGGTGGGTGCACGATTGTAACTAAATTATGAAATGTTGGTACTTGCAGGAATGTGGCAATCTTTTAAAGAATGTATGGTTACATATTAAAGACACCCAAGCCCTTTCAGAAGTGATGTTTATCACATTCAATCCACTGATTAAATGCAAAAAAAAAATGACTAACTGGACTTTAGTTAGTCATCTTTGTATTTTCCAAATTTAGCTTTTGTGATGCATTGTAAAATGCTGACAGCGTGATTTTCACCTTGTATTCCTGTTTCTTTGTGCTATATGTGCCCCTTACGAAGTTTCATCTGACTGGTGTACCAAAGTCTTTTTTTCTTGTAGCTATAATTGCAGGAGACAAAAGTTTGATGGTGATTTGAATGTTGCAGTTGCTGTATGCAGTGTCTTGTTTTGGTCTAGGTGGGATGCACTCATTAGTGCATCTTTTTGCTGCGGTCATTTCTGTAAAATGAAATATAGATCCAAATCAAAGGTTTTTCAGGCCGTGGTGGTCAAGAGAACCCCGTTGACCTGCGGTAAAAGCCAGGGACCAGGTAATTTATAGATAAGGCCATCCAGGCTGCACATCCTGACGCAGTACCGCAAACAAAAGCATTGGCTTTTTGTGTGGTAAGATTTGGGATGTAGAGATTTTGTAGAACATGTGCCAATGAAATGGAACAATCAGCTTTGAGTCACTGTCGGCGAAATCTGCCGGGACAAGGTTTCCTTCAACAAATAGTTGTTAACATTTTTTTTTAAGAAGAGGCCTTTTGCAGTGTTGTCCTTTGTAATTCAGAGGGGAAAAACTCAATTAACTTGTGTAATTTATAATAATTTTGTGTCTAACAGTCAGGGCATATTCTACTTTGAAATGAGCCTTTTACCCCTCACATCGCGACTCCCTCCCTCCCCCCTCCCCCATAAATATTTGCTGACAAGTTACCATAGAATCAGCTTGAGGTATGTTCATCGCTGAATTCAATTCTCGCTATTTTGTGGAGGGGAGTCAAGCAGGGCTGACCATATTTGAATGGTAAATGCGACATGGGTTATCATTGGTGCCCATGTCCTCGGGTGGTTTTGTGGCACAGTGGGTAGTGTCCCTGCCTCCGAGCCGGAAGCACCAAGTTTGAGTCCCACCTGAAGGTCACAGAGGTCTGTGACGAGGCTAAATTGATTTTGCGTTGGTCCACGTGCACACCCATCCAGCACAGACAGGCAGGTGACACCTGGAGAGATTCCTAGCCAACTGTCGCTATGGAAAGGTATTGGAGCCTCTTCCTTGCAGCTCCTGGCTGCAAGATGCCTGTAGAAGGCCGTGTTGCCATAGCAAATGGGCTCCGGGGCTGAGTGTGACACTCCACCTTGAATGTGGCCTTACTGTTGTGTGTGTGTGTGTGTGTGTGTGTGTGTGTGTGTGTGTGTGTGTGTGTGTGTGTGTGTGTGTGTGTGTGTGTGTGTGTGTGTGTGTATATACCACCCACCCAGTTACTGCACTCAGCTCCGTTTGAATCCCCAGTCCTGATGGATGCTGGCATTTAACGTTCCCTTGGGTCAGGACAGGTGAGGAAGGAGTGAGTGGGATGGGGGATGGACCGTGGTCTGCTTCCTTTGGATGTGTGAGTGAAGGACGAGGCTTGCTTGACTGTCTAGTCTCCTGACACGTGGATCCCAGAGAAAGAATTAAAGGAAGACCTTGGAAAATAGAAAACAGAAAAGAATTTGAACGTCCCCCAAGTCTTCAGTTCGGGGAAGTGGAGTCCGGCCACAGTTTAACATGTGTTCTTGATTTGACACAGAAGTTTCAGTGGGTCGTGTCTGGCATTGCATTTGATGGGTTGTCTTTAGTTTAGATTGACCCAAATGAAGAGTGTGTTTGCTTTTTCCTCGTTTTATCCTGAGGTTTGTATAAAGTATGTTGTGAAAGGCCAGCGTGTGATTGAAAACATGGACTAACATCGCTAAAGCATTGGGGCTTGTGGAAATGGACCCAGGAGATAAATGGTGTTGAAATTACAACACACAGCACCAGACCACTTCACTCAGGAGTTGTTGATAATGTTCATTGTAAACCCACTAACCCCATGTACCCGTCTGCACGTTCTCTCTCTCTCTTGCTCCCCTCTCTCCATCTCTACCTCTCTCTCTCTCTCTCTCTCTCTCTCTCTCTCTCCCCTTCCTCTCCCTCTCTCTCCCCCTCTCTCCCCCTCTCTCTCTTCCTCCCTCCCCCCCCACCTCAAACTCCCCTTGCCTTTCCTATAACTAACTCCCATACCTGTTCTCTGTCTGCGCACTGTCAGCTATGGTTCGGTGGGTAGTGCACCCACTTCTGGCTCTATGTGTATTGGAGTACCAGACCCCAGGCTACCATCTCAGTGCAGGACCGTGCATTGTCAGAAGCGCAGTTTCTGGCTGGGACCGCCTGTTAGACTGACAGTGAAAGGCACCCACAGGTACTTAGTTTTTTACAAGAGGAGCCTAGGGGTCGTGCCTAGTGTCCTGTACCCCTCAACCAATAGCGTGGCAACAGATAATCTGCTTTTTTGTCACTGTACTGTGAACATGTTGACTGCAACATCTCCTAACCGTGGCTACACCTCCAAAATAGCATCCCTGCCTCTAAAAGCACTTTAAGGCTGTGGTCATACAGAAGCTCCTTTCTAAATGCAAGTCTTGTTGTGTGGGATCTCTGACGGTACATCCTGCAGGTCTCTTGTATTTCAAAAGAGACCTCTCCCTAGACTGCACTGTGTCCACCACATTTCCAGGCAGGTTCAATAGAGGCAATCAAGAGTTCATTGGATAGAAATAGTGTTGGGGGGTGGAAAGCAGGAGATTAGCACTGGCTGATGAGGCTTGTTTGAGGAGCTGGTGCTGACATAATGGGCTGAGTAGTCTCCTTTGGCGCTACATCAATTCAGCCATTCTGTGCTGGTGGCCCCAAAATAGCGCCAGTGCTCTCATTCCTGGTTTCATGCTCACCAATACCTTCACGCCTCTCCTCTGCCATAATTTGATGTTACTCCATCAGTTTTACGCTGTAAACTCTCACAGAAAGCATCCCACCAACATGAAGGGTCATTTTACATAAAATTGCAGTGCAAAGTATATGAGAAGAAGGGGCTTTTTAAAAAAGAACAGCAAGAAGAAGAATTGAAAATGTGGTTGGACTGCCTCCAAGAGATGCTAGTTTTGAAGGATGATGGAATTGGGGAGTTAATATTTCACATTTGGTTTTGCAGATGGTGATGGTGGGAGTGAGAGTCAAGTTGTATTGGCGCAGTTTTCAGGAAATGTGTTAGAAGTGTTTGGAAAAGGTGTTGCTTCTGGTCTGTGCAGGAGGAGAGGGGGAATGAGCACAGCAAATCGACCAGACCCCAATCTCGAGGTTATTGAAAGAAGCGAGAGACGACAGCACATGATCTGACCGCAGTTTTCAAGTTCTCTTTCTTTAGATTTGCTGAACTTGCAAAAAAAGACCAGACTGAAGGGAGCTCCCTCAGAATTGTACTGGAGCATGGTCGGCTGTCTTACGTTCTGGAGCCACTTGCTTCTGACTCAGTGGAACCAGAACCCCACTGCTTTCTAGCTGATCCTGATGGCTTGCTTTTTCACACAGTATGGGGTCGGCTAGCTCAGTTGGCTGGACTGCTCATTGGCGATGTAAAAACAATAACTGCAGATGCTGGAAACCAAATACTGGATTAGTGGTGCTAGAAGAGCACAGCAGTTCAGGCAGCATCCAACGAGCAGCGAAATCGACGTTTCGGGCAAAAGCCCTTCATCAGGAATAGGAATAAAGCTCATTGGCGATGCAAAGTGATGCTAACAGCCTGGGTTCAATTCCCAAACCAGCTGAGGTTACCATGAAGGACTCTGCTTCTCAATCTCTTCTCCCTCACCTGAGGTGTGTTGACCCTCTGGTTAAATCAGCATCAGTCATCTCTTTTGTTGGAATGAGAGCAGTTCTATGTTGTAGCAAGCCGTTGGTGTCTTTACTGGCTATAGTCTGCAATGCACTGCCTGGAAGTGTGGGGGATGGTATTGGCTGGCAACTTATCTTGGGCGGGGTGTTCTTGTCTAAGATCATGAGAGGCATGGATAGGGTGAACGCACTCAGTCATTTTCTAAGGGGGGCAAAGACGAGGGGGGCATCAGTTTAAAGGTTAGAGGAGAAAAGATTAACTGGGAACCTGATGGACAACTTTTTTTACGCAGAGGGTGGTACGCCTATGGAATGAGCTGCCAGAGGAAGTGATTGAGGAGGGTATATTAACAACATTTAAAAGGCATTTGGACAAATAGGTTGATAGGAAAGGTTTAGAAGGATACGGGCCAAGTGCAGGGAAATGGGGTTAGCGTGGGTGGACATTTTGGTCGGCATGGACCAGTTTAGGCCAAAAGGGTCTGTCTCCCTGCTGTAGGGCTCTCTGACTTTTACTTGACTAATGTGCAGGGCCCGCAGAGAGAATGCAAGGATGTTGGCACCAAGTTGGCATGCTCCGAGAACCAGTTTAAAAGTTGAATGTGAACAGGCTGGATACATAGGCCACACGTTGCTGTGGGCTGTGCATGAATCGCTTGGCCCTCCTAGCTTTAGTTCCTCTTGGAAATCTTACTGTGTGGAGAGTTGATGATTGCAAAGAACCCAGTGCAACAAATTGGAGCATTGCCATTCAGTAATGAAAGAATTTAACGCTGTAATTTAGGGTCGGGAAACTGGCCCTCTCTTCAGTAGTTATTTCCAAAGTATCAGTGTCAAATTTACCATCGTATTTGCACAGTTAGAGAGTGTACTCCTAAATCAAGCGTCTGCTGATTTGTCCATCAAGTGAAGGCTGAGTGCAGGTATGGCGAACGTTCCTGAACACTCTGAAACAATGAGCAGTCACCTTTCTTTACATTCCATTGTTACTATTGTAGGTCTTTCTCTTCCTTCCAAGGTACCAGTTGCTGTATTACCCCACCCCGTTAACTCTCATTTGTGTTAGTGTGCTATTTTGTGAACCTCCTTTGGTCAGGAATTTTAAATATCAGCAAACAAGTCTCTGCTTTTGAATTTCTTTAATTGCACTCTGGGTGCTGTACAAGCGTTCTGGCTTTCATCAGTAATTTTAGTTGCACAATAGTTCGATGTGATCTCAAATGAAACATTTTATGTCAAGCTGTAACAAAATCCCATCATTTTGGGGGTTTTGAACGGTTCAGCTTCCTAACCAGCACCTTTTTTTAAAGAGTCTCGCGCATTCCCAAATAGGGAATATAAACTGTGATAGAGATGTCCTGTCACGGCCAAGTGCTAAGGAAGACTTGTTTTATTTGATCTTAACAGGTTGAATCCACCTTAGGGAATGACTTTAAGTGTAGAATCATTTTGAGTCAATCTAAAGGGACCCAAATTCAGAACCTTTCACGACCCACAGTGTGGGTTCATGTTGTTTTTCTGCTCAGGTCAACTATTGATCAGACTGTGGTACAAGATGTACTGCAATTACGATAAAGCTTGGATCACTGGACTCTGTAGGCGTGACTAGATCTGTGCTACTTTGGACGGTGTGTCTGATAGAAATACAGAGAAGTTTGGCAAAATGTGAAGGCGTAGGCTATTCAGCCCATTGTGTCCCTGCAAGTTGACGCACAACTATCTGGCTTCACACCTCCATATTTTGCAGATTACTTAACTTCAAATGAACATCTATGTACGATCTCAATGTGGTGAGGGTTTCAGAACCCCAACATCCTCTGAGTGGAAATAAATTCCCAACTCCTCCCCTCATCCTCCTGTTAGTGACTTCAAATCTCTGCCCCCTGGTTATGAACTTTTTCTCCAAATGAAATAGATCCCACTCCGCCACCCTGGACAGGCAGGCCTGACATAATTTCACACGCTTCAGTTAAATCTCTCTGCTTACTCTATTCCAAAGGAAACGACTCGGACTCTCCAATCTTTCCTGCGTTGCAGCAATTCTTAGCTCCTCATAAGTCTCCTCCCCATCCCCTCTGTGGTTAGATACTTCCTGTAATGTGTCGATCATGTCTGTGCTAGGAGTGTGGAAATGGGAGGCCGTGGGCCAGGACCATTTTCCCCACTCCCGCTTTGGGCCTAAAGGCTGATGTGCAGCCTAACTCCGAAGACCTGTCTTTGCCCCATGAGCCACTGGCCTCGAGGGGTATGGGGGTTGGCCATTTTGGACGGAAATTAGGAGGAATTCCTTCACTCAGAGTGGTGAGCCTGTGCAATCGTCTGCCACAAAGCATGAGCGAGGTCAAAACATTGAATGTTTTCAAAAAGGAGTTAAACCTAGTACTTAGGCTTAAAGGGTATGGAAGAGAAAGCAGGAAAGGGCTGCTGAGTTGCTTGCTTTTCTAATGCCATAAATAACATCTGTTGAACTAAAAACAGAAATAGATTGGGGTTGGAACGATAAAGATGATTATCTACGACGTGTCTGGTGAAATCGTTTTCAATCTTACTACTTTGCATGTACAGTCATTTTGTACAGCAGTTCATTGGGAATGTTCCAGGATGGTAGGATTGGAAGACAGCATTGTGAGCTCTACTGCCTAATTTAACTCCCAAGCTGCTTTCCTTTTGAGAAAAATTAAACATAGGAACAGGAGGAGGCCATTCTACCCGTCTAGCCTGTTCCACCATTCAGTAAGATCATGGCTGATCTGTGGCCTAACTCCATATTCCTGCCTTGTGCCTGTAGCTCTTGGTTGACTCCATATACTCACATTTAATTTTCGAAAAACATCCTATCTCAGATTTAAATTTAACAATTAAATAATCACTCACTGCTGTTGAGGAAGAGAGTTCCAAAACTCCACTACTCTTTGCATGTAGAGGAGCTTTCTAACACCTCTCCTGAGCAGTCTTAGATTATGCCCCCAGTTCTAGAATCTTCAACCAGTGGAAATAGTTCATTTTTAATCTACCCTGTGTTTCTCTGTTAATATCCTGAAAACCTTGATTAGATCACACCTTAGATCACCCCCTCTAAATTCTAGAGGAAGCAGGTCTAATTTGTATCATCTCTCCTCATAACCCAACCCTGAAAGTCCAGGTGTCATTCTACATTGAGCTCCCTCCGAGACCAATCTATCCTTCCTAAGGTGTGGTGCCCAGATCTGCCCACACTGCTGCAGGGTTTTGTATAACTGCAGCATAACTTCTACCTTTCTCCTCTTGATTGCAATCCTGCTCTATTTTTTAAAGGTTTGATTTCAGTAAAAGTTATTTCGTGATTCCCTTTATAAGTGATTTCAATATCCCAACTCATCTTGTTATTAATCAGCCCTGCCTCAGATTTATGACAGAGGAATTATTCATGTAATTATTCTCAAAGTGAGTAGATGCAATTCTTCAGGTATTACTGTAACGCTACTGCTTCCAGTACATGAGTGAGTCACAGCATTGTGATTTTAAACCCTGGGCTATCTGTGAAAATAAAAAGTACTTTCTTACATTCCTGAATTGGGCAATCAGTGGTTGTTAAACATAAGTTTGTTTCTAAAACATAATTTCCCTTGTTAATTCTGTGTTAACCATACATTATTGATTGTGGCCCAGTGGTAATGTGACTGGTGTAGTAGTCCAGACTCATAGTCCTAGTGACGTACAGCATGGAAACAGACCTTTTGGTTCAATGCGTCCACGCGGACCAGTTATCATAGAAACATAGAAGATAGGAGCAGGAGGAGGCCTTTCAGCCCTTTGAGCCTGCCCCAGCATTCATCACAATCGCAGCTATTGTCCAACTCAACAGCCTGATCCTGCTTTCTCCCCATAACCTTTGATCCCATTCGCCCCCAAGTGCTATATCTAGCTGCCTCTCAAATACATTCAATTTTTTGGCATCAACTACTTCCTGTGGTAATGGATTCCATAGGCTCACCACTCGCCGAGTGAAGAAATGTCTCCTCATCTCCGTCCTCAATGGTCCAGGTGAAACCCTCACACTGTGACCCCTGGTTCTGGACAGATCCACCTTTGGGATCATCCTTCCTGCATCTATCCTGTGCGGTCCTGTTAGAATTTTATGAGTCTCTACGAGAGCACGCACCACCCTCCCCCCCCACTCCCCCACCCATCCGTCTGAACTCCAGTGAAAACAATCTGATCCTAGTCAATGTCTCCTCATACATCAGTCCTGCCATCCCTGGAACAGCCTGAGGAACCTTCACTTCAATCCCGCGAGAGCAAGAGCATCCTTCCTCAGAAAAGGAGACCAACCCAGCCCACAATATTCCAGGTGTGGGCTCACCAAGGCCCTGTATAATCGCATCAACAATCCCTGCTCCTGTACTCGAAACCTAAATTAATCCAGTCTCATTAGCCAGCATTTGGCCCATATCCCTCAATCCTTCATATTCATATACCCATCCAGATGCCTTTTAGGTTCTCGGAGTTAGTGTTCAGGGACATGGGTTAAATTCCCACTGTGGCAGATAGAAAAATTTTAAGTTCAGTTGATCAAATTGGAATTCCTGAGTTAGTGTCAGCAATGGTGACTATTGTTGATTTGTTGTCTTTTAGTGAAGGGAATCAGACATCCTTACCCAGTCTGGTCTACCTATAACTCCAGATCCACAACAATGTGGTTGACTTTTAATGACCTCTTGACATAACCCTGTTAAGCCACTCTGTTTAAGGACAATTAGAGGTGGACATCAAAATCTGGCCTCACTAGCAATGTCTGCATACCATAAAGAGTTAAAAAAGGATAAAGTAGCGAGAGCACATATGAAAAAGAGACTGCTGGAACACTGGTGGTGGCTATTGCTGCTTTCTGGAAGTAATATTTTTTCCTGATAGGTTTAATGTGCGGTTTTATACCTCACCACATGGACTGAGATCTTATTTAATTCTTGGATGTCCTGGGATGGTTGTATGAACAAGTTAACGAGACTGAATGTGGGGATTTCACAACCAGTGCTTTTTAAGCTGGGTTGTGTTCTGTTTCTTTGTACTATTTTTCTCAAAGTCGGTCTCCTTTTTCCACCCTCTCCTCAATGAGCAGTCCAACTGGTTTTACCCTTTAGAGTCGAGAGTCACTCCTGACGAAGGGCTTTTGCCCGAAATGTCAATTCTCCTGCTGCATGGATGCTGCCTGACCTGCTGTGCTTTTCCAGCACCAACTACATTCTCAATTCTGACCTCCAGCATCTGCAGTCCTTACTTTCACCTAGATTTTACAATTTAGTCCACTGTGCGTGGGGTGATGGAGGAAGAGGAGAACTGAAGTTCTCGGAAAGAAAGTTGTCTTCCTGATGCTTCCTGTAAATTTAATGCTTTTGTCACCAAGGTCTTTTCCTTGCGGTGCGGGAGTCCAGAACTATAGGGTGTAGGTTTAGGGGGTGGGGGGAGGGGGGGGGGGGGGAGAGCGCAGATTTGAAATGGACCTAAGGGACAGCTTTTTCACACAGAGGGTGGTGTGTGTGTGTGTGTGTGTGTGGAATGAGCTGCCAGAGGAAGTAGTGGAGGAGGGTACAATTACACCATTTAAAAGGCATCTGGATGGGGACATGAATAGGAAGGGTTTAGAGGGATATGGGCCAGGTGCTGGCAAATGGGACTAGATTAGGTTAGGATATCTGTTTGGCATGGACAAGTAGGACCGAAGGGTCTGTTTCCTTGCTGTACATCTCTGTGACTCTAATGGTGTAACCTTGACAGTTCCATTAGGTCCACCAGTGTAGTTGCATCTCCCTCATGTTTTCATTCTGTTCTGTCCTTGGGCTTGCATTGGGGAAGAGTGAGGTGTTTTGGAATGCTGTAGGAAAGATCAGGCACAAGCTTGATGGGTTGAATGGCCTCCTGCAGTGTAAACCTCTTTAGTTGCACTGAATGCTTTGTACTGTCAAGAATCAGACCTTAATGCTGTGTGTGTGTGTGTGTGTGTGTGTGTGTGTGTGTGTGTGTGTGTGTGTGTGTTCACATCAGTTCAGTCATAGCTGCGTGGCCTAGTGAGCGGGTGGGAGAGATATGTGTTTCACAATTCTTACTGCATGACTCATACTCCCTTTCCCATCTGCTACAATGAGTCCAATTGCCTCTTCCTCCACGTGCCCCACACCCCCACCCCACCCCTCCAGCCACTGTATGATGGTCAGCAATTTCTCCCAAAGGTCTTTCCATGATGCCTGAGCAATTTCCCTTTTGCCAAGAAATGTGTCAAATATATCATGTCCATCCCTGCCATCTCCCAACATCTGTATGATATTGGGGCATAATGAGGCCATTTGGCCCATCAAGACCTGCTCCACCATTACATCATGGCTGATACATTTCTCAACACCATTCTCCCTGTAACCCTTACTGATCGAGAACCTATCCACCTCTGTCTTAAATCCACTCAATGACTTGGCCTCCAAAGCAATGAGTTCCACAGACTCGCCGCCCTCTGGTTGAAGAAATTCCTCCCCAAGTCAGCTCGAAAGAATCGTCCCTTCACTCTGAGGCAGTGCCCTCAGGTCCTAGTCTCTGCTACCAATGGAGGCACTTGCACTCCACCTTTCAGTATTCTGTAAGTTTTCATTGAGTCATAGAGATGTAGAGCACAGAAACAGACCCTTCAGGCCAACTCATCCATGCCAACCGGATATCCCAACCCAATCTAGTCCCACCTGCCATAACCTGCCCATATCCCTCCAAACCTGATTCCCACTATTGAATTCTGGCTCCCCGCAACAGCTCTCTCTGTGGCCTGAAGTTCCAAAGACAGTTAATCCCCAGAGAGAAGAAATTTAACAATTTAATAGATAATCTGATCGGGTGATGTTCCTTGATGTGAGTTGGGGTGGGGGGTAAATTTAGGCCAAAGCCGCAGCGCAGTTGCCCTGCACCATTTTTGTGTGTGTGTGCGGGATCTTCTGCCATCAACTGAGCATTGTGGTGCCTCTTGCACAGCTCCTCTGGCAGTGCAGCCCTCCCTCTGTACTGCACTGGGCCGGGAGTCGGGATGGGGCTTTTGAGTCTTGACCTTCTGACTCTGAAGCGGGAATGTTCCAGCGGATTGCCATTCTGATTTCCACACGGAATGGTTTGTGCTGATCTTTTGGCTTGTATTGAGAGACTGAACCGTGGTGTGGGATCTGGGTTTCAGTTGCAAAACATGAGGGACCAGCACACTGCATTTCTCACACTGATACGAGGGCGATCGGGGCAGTGTAGTTCTGTGCACGGCATCGTAGAATCCCTACAGTGTGGAAACAGGCTGTTCGGCCCAACAAGTCCACACCGACCCTCTGAAGCGTATCCCACCCAGACGCCCTCCCCACCCTGTCCCTGTAACTCTGCATTTCCCATGGCCAATCCACCTAACCTACACATCCCTGGACGCTGTGGGGCAATTTAGCATGGCCAATCCACCCTAACCTGCATGTCTTTGGACTGTAGGAGGAAACTGGAGCATCTGGAGGAAACCCATGCAGACACGGGGAGAATGTGCAAACTCCACGCAGACAGTTGCCCGAGGCTGGGATCAAACCCAGGTCCCTGGTGCTGTGAGGCAGCAGTGCTAACCACTGGGCCATCGATACAGTTCAGAGGAACCCACTTGTTGGGTAGAAGATTGGAATCAGGGCCAGCAGTTTTGTGGAACACTTGTTTTCTGTGTTCCACGCGTGATTGTGGGGTTTGGGCGATGGGAGTTCCTCGCTGGATTATTTCTGTAGTCACAGCCTGTCGATGTCTGAGCGTGTGTGTGTTTGTGCAATACTTCTTGCAGTGCTGTGCATGTTTTCAAGTTGTCTGCTCTCAGCTTAACAGTGGTCTATTGTGTATGGCCACATAAAGGGCTATTCTGTAACAGTTGGTCTGAGCAGGCCTCAATAGCTGTCACTTCAAAATATTAAGATATCAAGTGAAAATGCAGATTTCGGCTGGTCGCCTCATTGATTGCATGAAACTCTGACACCCTAAAATAACCCGGGGCTGGTGATAGGGCGAGGGTGCAGGGAGTTTGCTGCTTTATTGAACAGATGTAAATGACTGTCTACACTGCAAGCTTCTTTTGATGTAACCAGGAAAACCAGAGTCTGAATTGTGCAGATTGTTGCTGGTGATAGTACACTGCTTGGTGACTGATGAGGTAGGCACGTCCCTCCCAGAACAGTACAGACTAGAAGGAGGCCATTCGGCCCATTCAGTCCACCCCATCTCTTTCAAACAGCAATTGATTCCCTCACTCTCCACCTTGCCCAGGGCTTCTGAGAGGGTTCTTAAACTATTTAATCCAATTCTTTTTGAAAAAAATCTGAAGCACTAATGTTCCTTCTTTCTTGTATTCACATTCTCTCTCTTTTACCTTCTCTCTCTCTATCACCCCATTTCTCTCTATCTCTCTCGTGCTCCCCTCTCACTCTCCTGGGTTCCCTCTCTCACTTTCTCACACTCCCCTCTCTCTCTCTTTCTTTCTCTCTTTATCTTTCTCTCTTTTTTCTTTCTTTCTCTCACTCGCATGTGTTCGCGCTTTTGTTCACTGTTCTCACACTCTCACATGCTGTTGTTCTATAGTGCTCTTGCTCTCTCTCTCTCTCTGTCTCTCTCTCACACACACACTGTTGCACTCTCATTCTATCCTGTCCTGTGCTCTCGCTCACACTCTCGTGTGTTCTCCCTCTCTGTCACACGCCCTTTGCTTTCTCGCAATCTCCCTCTGTCTAGTGCGCGCTCTCTCTCTCTCACGCTCCCATTTTTGCTATCGTTCGCTTAGTTTTATTCCCTCGCCCTCACCCTCACCCTTGCCCTCTCTATAAAGTGACTCTTGGCTGCAGCTCAGTTGCCCCAGGGTGAAAGGAAGAGTCCATGAGTTAATTTACTCTGGGGGGATGTTCCGGACTCACTGACCTTCAGCTAGGAAGTCCCCCTGGAGTGAGAAGCATGGCTAATATCTCCCTCCCTTCCCCAACCAGGAGCGAGCTATGGTCCGTTGGACTATCCTGAAGGCCACAATGCCGGGCCAGATGACCTTCCTGGTCTGAGGCCTGGCCTTTATCCAACAGGATCGCTGGACACACAGTGCTGAGCCTCTCGTTTTAGTTTGGAGTGATTATTTTTTTGTATACGGTCCAACCGGGAGACTTTGTGTTGTGCTTTCAGATGGGCTGAATGGCCTGTTTCTGTAAATCTAATATAAATTAATTTGCAACATCTGCATGGTACTTGATTCAAAACCAGCTGTAAATTTGAAGCAGATGTTATTGCTGCTCATTCCACTGATGGGGACGAAATAGCAAAAGCTACAGACCAGGCAAAAGCTTTTAACTTGTGGCGTCCTGAGAGTATTTGCCACTGGTAAGATGTGCCTGATGAAAGAGGAACACAGGTAGGCCATTTGGCCTCTCGATTCTGCTTTAGCATTCAGCTAGAGCCTGGCTCCAATTTATCTTAACACCATGTCCCTTGATATCTTTTAATGTCCTGATTTATTTCCGTCATTCCTTCCCCTCGTAACCAACGTATGTCTGCACCTCTCTCACGGAACATGTGCTCAATATTGTCAGTGACAAATGAAAGACCATAAGATGTCGGAGAAAGTGAGGACTGCAGATGTTGAAGATCAGAGTCGAAGATTGTGACGCTGGAAAAGCACAGCCTCTGAGGAGCAGGAAAGTCGACGTTCCAAGCCTGATGAAGAGCTGATGCTCAAAACGCTGACTCTCCTGCTCCTCGGATGCTGCCTGACTAGCTGTGCTTTTCCAGCACCGCACTTTTTGACATAAGATATAGGAGCAGATTTAGGCCATTGGGTCCATTGAGTCTGCTCTGCTGTTCAATCATGGCTGATATGTTTCTCAACCCCGTTCTCCTGCCTTGTCTCCATAACCTTTGTGACCCCCTTACTAATCAAGAATCTAGCTATCTCTGTCTTGATGACTTGGCCTCCACAGCCTTCTACAGCAATGAGTTCCCCAGATTGACCACCCTCTGGCTGTAGAAATTCCTCCTCGTCTCCGTTCTAGAGGGTTGTTATCTCTCTCTTGAGGCTCTGCTCTTCGGTCCTAGTCTCTCTTCCAAGTGGAAACATCTTCTCCACGTCCACTGTATCCAGGCCTCTCAATATTTGGTTTGTAATAGTTTTGATTAAGAGTAAAATGCAGTGCTAGTTAGAACCTCTGGAATCAGGTCTTCATCTCTGTTGACTGAGTGGAAGAATTTACAGGGTTTGTGACATGAGGACAGTATTGTGGATAAACTCAATCTTCCTGATGGTCATAATAAGGACAGCGACAATAAAGTAGATTTCATCAGTGCTTACAGTTGGAAGCACTTAATAGGGATGTTTTATTATGAGCTATGACACTGAGTAACATTAGGAGCACTGGTCGTGTCACTGGCCTTGTAATTCAGGCAAATGTTGCAGAAATGTGAATTTGAATGACAGCTGATGAAATATGAATTCAAATTTAATAAAAGTGTCCTTCAGAAGGGTCACTCTGTTTCTCTGTCATTAACTGTGTTTTTCTCTCCAGCGATGCTGCCAGGCCTGCTGAGTTTCTCCAGCGATTCTCTGTGTTTGATTTCCAGCATCTGTAATTCTTTTTCATCTTGTTTGCCGTGTAACCACTGTTGCTTTTAAAAACCCGTCAGCTTCACAAATGCCCTTTTTTTTTAGATTAGATTAGGTTCCCTACAGTGTGGAAACAGGCCCTTCTGCCCAACCAGTCTACACTGACCCTCCGAATAGTAACCCAACCAGACCCACTTCCCTCTGACTAATGCACCTAACACTATGGGCACTTTAGCATGGCCAATTCACCTGACCTGCACATCTTTGGATTGTGGGAGGAAACCGGAGCACCCGGAAGAGACCCACGCAGACATGGGGAGAATGTGCAAACTCCAGTCAGACAGTTGCCCAAGGCTGGAATCGAACCTGGGACCCTGGTGCTGTGAGGCAGCAGTGTGGAAGGAAATGTGCTGTCCTCACCCAGTCTGTCCTACATGTGACTCCAGACCCACAGCAATATGGCTGACTCTTAACTGTCCCCTAGAGTGGGGCCAGAGAGCCAATTGTTTTAAAGGTAGTTGGGCAATGGCCACAAATGGTCATTGCCCAACTACCATTTGGGCGCCGTTATGTGGCGACTTTAAACACTTTTTCACTGTGCCTAGGTATGTGTGACAATATGAAATAAATCTAAATACCTGCAAAGCCCACATCCCATTAAGTGAACAATGTAGTCAGCTCGATGGTAAAGCCGTCATTTTGTGAAGAGTCCTGAGAGGAGAGAGGTAGGAGTTTCAGTGCTTAGGCCCCAGCCCCAACTGAAGGTACAGCCTCTGATGGTACAGCGACGGGAATTGGATGTGCAAAAGGTCAGAATTAGAAGAGTGAAGCTCGTGCAATGCTGGGCTACAGAAAAAAAGCTCTAGAGAATTCCTTGCTTGGGATTGTGTCTAATATTGGCTGGCAGAGTGGTAGGGTGACTATAATTAGATGTGTTAGCTCTGACTTACAGAGACAGGAAGACTGTCCAAGGTTTCCACTCGCTGTGATCAAGTCATGTCTTGCTGGAGAACGTGCATCTGGTGAATTTTACCTGATGATAGGATGAGATGCGTTCACAGTTACCTGTCAGTGCCTGTACTCTGGGTTCAGGCGCCAGAGCTTCAAAACTGATGGCAGCTGTTTTACGGCAGTCATTTAAAGTTTTGGGCCTATTTCTCTCTCTCTCTTTCTCTCTCTCTTTCTCTCTCTCTGTCTGTCTGTCTCTCTCTCTCTCTCTCTCTCTCTCTCTCTCTAGAAGGGAGGAAACGATGGATTTGGGTTGTGGCAGAGAAAGAGTGGGAGTGTTGGAGGGGTTTAGAGTCTGAGAAATCTGTTTTCAGACCCAAAGCCATCTTCAATCCTGTACATTTCTGCTGTGTGGGGGAGGGGTGTGGGATGTGGGGGGAGGGGAAGAGGCTGAGTGTGATGGGAGGGGTGTTGGGTGTGGGAGAAGGGGCTTGGTGTGGGGGAAGGGTTGGAGGTGTGATATCCTGCAGACAATTCAAGGGCCTGGTTCTAAAGGGGCCGTTTACGTGATCACAGATGCCAGGGCAGCATCAGGAAGTGGGTGGCATGGCGTATGGGGCACTGAGCTTTATAAATTGAGACACTGGTCGGGAAGATGGTGGACTCCCCTCTGTGCAGTGGATTTGGTTGGGGGTGGGGGGTAGTGTGTGGCTTTGCTTGGGCTGGGGGATGGTGTGTGAAGCCTTTAATCAGCTGGGCCAGCCACCTTCTGATGTTTTCCAGCCTGAATCTGTGATGGCTAGGCCCTAGGATTGGCTTTTCTAACCTCCCCCCCAATGGAGGCCCCAAACTGGGCTACTCTTGGGGAGTACAAACAAAGAATGGTACAGCACAGGAACAGGCCCTTCGGCGACACATTACACCTTTCGAAACTAAGAACCTTTTGCCTCCATGCTGTCCGTATCCCTCTATACCCTGCTTGCTCATGTATCTGTCAAGATGCCTCTTAAACGTTGCAATTGCATCTGCTTCCACCACCACCTTAAATGTTGCAATTGCACCCATTTACCACCCTCTGTGTGAAGGAAAGACTGACCTCTCACATCTCCTTGAAATGTATCTCTTTTAACACCTTAAATCAGTGTCCCGTACTAATTGACATTTCTACCCTGGGGTAAAGAGTCATAACTATCCATTCTATCCATGCCCCGCGTGATCTAATAAACTTCTGTCAGGTCACCCCCCTCAGCCTCTGACATTCAAGTGAAAACAAACCCAAGCCTGGCCAATCTCTCCTCGTAGCTAATCCCCTCCAACCAATCCTGGTAGACCATATCTGTATTCTCGCCCTCCTTCTGGTAGTGTGGCACCCAACTGCATAATATTCTCAATACGGCCTAACTCCAGTGGTATGCAGCTGCAACTTGACTTGCCGATTTTTATACTCTGTGCCCTGACTGATGAAGGCAGGCGTGCTGTGTGCCTTCTCCTCCACTTGTGTTGCCACGTTCAGGGAGCCATGGATCTGCCCGCCCCGATCCCACTCTTTGATTGCAGGCTTCGGGCAGAACGTTCCCTAGTTCCATGGCTCCCCGATTGAGTGAGGGACCAGGCACCAGGAAGGAGTGCACAGCCTACTAAGAACCAACCGCCATCTGATCCGAGCTGCCAGTGGCTATGATGGACATAGAGAGGCTGCAGTAAAGACTTATTGTAGGTTCTGGGGCAAGGAACTTTGGCTGTACAGATAGATTGGAGCTGGCCTCCTCAATAAAGAGGATATTCAATAGGATCAGAGTGGGTTGGTGAAACTGTTTCCATTGGCAGAATTTAAGGTTGCACTTTTAGGACTGAGATGAGGAATTTCTTCTCGTGAGGGTTGTGAATCTGTGGAATACTTTACTGCAGAAGGCTGTGGAGACTGGGCATTGGGTACTTTCAAGACTGAGAGATTTATTTTAATTGGAGAATGATGTCCAGGATCATGAGGCAAAAGGCAGGAAGGTAGAGTTGGGGATGATCAGAGCAGCTACAATCTCTTTGAATGGCGCAGCAGTCTCGAGGGTCTAAATGGCTGACTTCTACTCCAACGTCTTATGGTCTTAAAGGTGATCAAGGAAAGAAGGACAGCCTGGTGCCTCACAGCGACAGGGTCCTAGGTTCGATTCCAGCCTCAGGTGATGGTCTGTGTGGAGTTTGCACATTCTCCCCGTGTCTGTGTGGGTTTCCTCTGGGTGCTCCGGTTTCCTCCCACAGCCCAACGATGTGCAGGTCAGGGGGATCGGCCACAGGGAATTGCCCGTGGTGTTCAGGGATGTGCAGGCTAGGTGGATTAGCCATGGGAAGTGCGGGGTGATAGGGTTGGGATGGGGAGGGTCAGTGTGGATTCGATGGGTTGAATGGCCTGCTTCCACACTGTTGAGATTCAAATATGATTCTGAGGGCACGTTTCTTGAGGAATATCCCTTTCCAGCCAGTAAGTAAGATGCTGCCTGGGAAGGTGGGGCAAGGCCAATTTAGACAGCACTTTCAAAAGAGAAATGGGCAATCTCTGAAGGGGAAAGAGACCCATCTACAGGTCAAAGGTGAAAGTAGGCTGGGTCATGGGCCCAGCTGGGGCTGCACTTGCGGAGAGCCAGGATAGAGTTGACTGACCCAGTGGCCCTGTTCTGTGATATTGAAAGAGCCAGATGGTTTTTGCAGGATGTGACTGACTCTGTGGTACCAGGTCAGTGGTTTCTCTGATACTGGTGTAGTTTCTTTAACCCAGTGGCGAATGTCGCAGGTTTGACTCACCATTGAGTCACAACTTTTCATTATTCGTCAGTTGCACCTCGAGAATCCGGGGGAGACCGTTGTTTACCTTCCAGTTTGTTTTTGAGTTTGGATGTTGAGGAGACGGGTTGGACTGAAGGGTCTGTTTCCGTGCTATATGACTCTGAGACCACAGCTTTGAACTCCCTAACTAAGAGATGTGCCTTTGAGAGAGAGCAGGGGAGGTTCAATAGATTGATACCAGGTTGGCAGGACTGTCCTGTGAGAGATTGGTTCGACTGGGGCTCTATTCACAGGAAGGATGATACACACATCCTAACTGGACTGACTCTCTGCGGAGAGATGTTTCTCCTGGCTGGGCAGTCTAGAACCAGAGTCAGATTCTCAGCATATGGGCCAGACCACTTAGATTAGATTAGCTTTCCTACAGTATGGAAACAGGCCCTTCGGCCCAACAAGTCCACACCGACCCTCCAAAGAGTAACCCACCCAGACCGATTCCCCTGCCCTACATTTACCCCTGACTAATGCACCTAACACTATGGACAATTTAACATGGCCAGTTCACCTGAACTGCACATCTCAGGATTGTGGGAAGAAACCAGAGCACCCGGAGGAAGGAGATGTGGAAAGAGTTCTTCACTGAGGGTGGTACCCCTGAGGAATTCTCCCATCACAGAAGGTTGGCATTGAACATTTTCAAGAAAGAGATAGTGACTTTTTAGATATTAGAAGGAATATTGCAGCGAGTTAAGAGGGTCAGCCATGATCATATTGAATGGCGGAACAGGCTGGAAGGGCCGAATGGCCTACTCCTGCTCCTATTTTCTATGTGTCTGTGGCTGAGTTGTAATGATTATTTATAAAACAAGTTTAATTGTGACTGAAACGCTGGGCTTAAAGGTTTTATCCTGCAGCATCCAATAAAATGTTGAGATTAATTTTGGAATAAATGCGTTGATTGTTGAGACACCTTAGCTGTGTTGCTGTTCCCATCTATTTTCTCCCTCTCTTTGAGACCCAACCTGTGGGTGTGGGAATGGGCTAATCTCGGGAATTTCAGTGAAAATTCCAGCAGGAAGAAAACATGGAATGACTTGCCTCACTCCTGGGATTGGAAATTGGGACCATCTCCCAGTCAAGCTTTTCCTGTCTTTGGGACATGACATTAAACCGGGGTCCCAGTCTACTTGCTAGGTGGATGCGAACAATTCCAGTGTTGCTGTTGTGAGGAGGGGTGGGGGCAGGGGGTGGGATTCTCCTGGGTGGTCCTGACTGAGATGTTCACCTCTCCACCAGCCCCTCCCTCAACCCCACCCCCGTCAGCATCACCAAAACCAGATGGCCAACAGTGTGGTGCTCATCACGTCGGTCCTGTGGGGGGGCTTACCGTGTGCAACCTGGCTCCTGCCGCGATGTAAAACTGTTTCACCGGCTGTTGTACACCTCAGGATGTAGAAGGCGCTACGCAATTGCAACCCTTTCCTGGAGAGGGTTGGATCTGTTCTCGATCAGCCCCGGCAATATCTAATTTTCTCTTCTGAGGTGACAAGTCCGTCGTTTGGTAACAGATACAGCAGCGGTGCGCACTGGTGTATTATTTATGAGGCTCAGCCTCAGTGTTCCCTGAGCAAGCATCAGCTCAGAGAAAGTGAGGACTGCAGATGCTGGGGATCAGAGCTTAAAAATGTGTTGCTGGAAAAGCGCAGCAGGTAAGGCAGCATCAAAGGAGAAGGAGAATTGACGTTTCGGGCATAAGCCGAAACGTCAATTCTCCTTCTCCTTTGATGCTGCCTGACCTGCTGCGCTTTTCCAGCAACACATTTTTAAGCAAGCAGCAGCTCGGCTGAGTTAGCTGAACTTGTACAATAGCTTTGAGGAATTGCCTTTGTCCAGATTTCCCAGCTCCTCTGCATTTACCCCCCACGTTCAGCAGTGACACCGTGATCCCGGTCCTGTTAGAGGGCGAGGTGATGCTGCATATGCCACATCAGACTGTTTAATATGACACAATGTTATACTCCAACCGAAACAAAATCATGAGGGGCACGGATAGGATAAATAGATGAGGTCTTTTCCCCGGGGAGGGGGGTCCAGAACTAGAGGGCAGAGGTTTAGGGTGAGAGGGGAAAGATATAAAAGAGACCTAAGGGGCAACTTTTTCACGCAGAGGATTGTATGTGTGTGGAATGAGCTGCCAGAGGAAGTGGAGGAGGCTGGTACAATTGCAACATTTCAAAGGCATCTAGATGGGTATATGAATGGGAAGGGTTTGGAGGGATATGGGCCGGGTGCTGGCAGGTGGCACTAGATTGGGTTGGGATATCGAGTCGGCATGGATGGGTTGGACGGAAAGGTCTGTTTCTGTGCTGTGCATCTCTATGACTCTATGACTCTAAAATGATATCTGCAGTCTGTCATTTTTGCACCTTGTGTTAGATTGTATGTGTTAATAAGGGAATAACTGCTGATGGAATTTGGCCTGTGTAAATGCTTTACTCGGGTAAAGCATTCAGCAGTTCCTCCAGTGAGTATGGCTCGTGAGGATTGCAATATAGAGGATCCCAGCTTGAGATATGAGCAAACTCTCTGAAGAAAAATCTTGTCAGACTCGCAACGTTAACTCTCATGTGTGTGTGCCTCTCTCTCTCTTTCTCTCTGCAGGCTGAGTTTCTCCAGCAATTTCTCTTCTCATTTCAACATCCACAGTATCAGGCTTTTAGGAGAGTTTTAAGATTGGGAAATTCCTGGGACCGTTCCAATCTCCTTTGTTTTTTCGGAGTTGAGAAGCAACGAGGCGATGGGTTCTGGGGAAGGAGTTGGAATCTCAATAGTGTCGATACTGGGGGATCTGGGTTAATGTAACACTGCAAGCGCTACAGATATCCCCCAGCTATCAGAAAATAAGAACGTTCCTATGAAACCTTTTGCAAGCCATAAAGTGAAGAAGCATTAATTTATACGGGAAAAATGTCTGATTTTCTCTTCAAAGCGAAAAACCTCTTTGGATTTTTTTTGGTTAACACGAACAGATATTAATGTGGGTCTTTCGTAAAAGTGAAGTGGCGTAAAGCAAACTTTGGAAAAGTGGGGGATACCTGTATTTGCAAATGCAATCAGGTGTGTAGCTGAAAAGCTACAGAATTGTGCAACGTAACCAATTGACCTGGAACACTTAGACTGGAGATGAACAGTACACATGTGGAATGAGCTGCCAGAGGAAGTGGTGGAGGCTGGTACAATTGCAACATTTAAAATGATTTGGAGATGCCGGTGTTGGACTGGGGTGTCCAAAGTTAAAAATCACACAACACCAGGTTATAGTCCAACAGGTTTAATTGGAAGCACACTAGCTTTCGGAGCGAAGCTCCTTCATCAGGTCATAGTGGAGGGTTAGGATTGAATCCTCCACTATGACCTGATGAAGGAGCGTCACTCCGAAAGCTAGTGTGCTTCCAATTAAACCTGTTGAACTATAACTTGTGTTGTGTGATTTTTAACTTTCAACATTTAAAAGGCTGGGTACATGAATAGGAAAGGTTTAGAGGGATGTGGGCCAAGTGCTAGCAAATGGGACCGGATTAGGTTGGGATATCTGGTCAGCATGGACGGGTTGGACTAAAGTGTCTGTTTCTGTGCTGTACATCTCTATGACTCTCCCCCTCTGAAAGAGTATCAGGAGACTCTTTGTTAAAATTAATCTACCTTTACATTAGGTCTGGTTTGGTTATGATTTATCTTGTCTGAAGTCCGACCATTTTAACTTGTGAAGTGTCCTTGAAGAGGACAGTCATTTGGGTTTTAATGAAGGTTTCCCATCTCTTTGCAACCCAAGGGTGTGTTGTCAATTGAGTGTGACGGGGGAAAGGTGTGATTGTATGGAGGTGTGAACAGGGAGACTGCTCAGTGAGAGACACTTAAGTACAGAAAAAAAAGAGATCGATGGTGAGACTGGAACAGCGCCAAGGCAGAGCAACTTGGAAGAATTAAACACCTGTTACAGCCCATGTCTCCTGAAAAATGAATCTTTGTTGTGCGTGTGTTAGTTACTGAGTCACACAGAGGCTCAGAGAGAGAGAGATGGTGAAGGCAGCAGCAACTGCTGAGACTGGCCTTTCATCAACAGCTGCAGGCCTGAATTGACAGCAAGGTATTAAGCTGAGATGGATTGGAGTTCAGGGATACCGCCACAAGGAGAGAACGTCACACTTTGATTTTATTTCGTTGAAGCGTTTTGCTTGATCCCCCCCCCCGTGCAGTGGGGCAACATGTGTGGTTGCACCGGCCTCTTGTCTCTTGTCTGTCAAAATTCAAGAAACCCTGAAGAAGCAGAGCTCATCGAATGATTGGGTTGTTTGGGGGGGGGGGTGGAGGCGGGGTGGGGGAACAGAAAGAAAATCTCTCTCTCTCTCTCTCTCTCTTTGAGCTCTCTTCTGCTGACTAAACACTTTGGTCAGCTGGTCTTCTGACTCACTCCAGCTTTAGGATTTGTGATAGCTTTGAGAAAGGGGGAGGGGTGCTGCGCTAGGCTCCTTTCCAAACCGAACAGAGGCCAAAGTCTTGTTTACCTGCTATGGTGCTTTTTATATATATTTTTTAGTAGCACAGCCTTGGAGATTCAGGCTGGAATGATGCTAGCTGCTTCCTTCTGGTCACATCCCAGTCTCCTTTCTGCCCTTTACATTGAAAATTGCAGCCTCTCCCTCACTGTGCAGTTCTGATGTCCACACCCGTGAGGTGTGTGGCCAAGGAGAAGACAAGGTCAAGAACTGCCTTCAGTCGTGGGCTTCTTTACCACATTGGATTATCACATTTTACAACCAAGCATGTGGTAGTCTGTTTTTGTACCAGGTTGGAATCCTACTGTTACATTATTGAGAGGCGACGCCATAAAAGCTCTGTCTAATGTGTGTCCGCCTACTCCATAGAACACTTGAGGATGCTGGAAATCTGAAATAAATTGCTGGAGAAACTCCCGCATCTGCGGAGAGATAAACAGAGCTAACATTCTGAGTCCAGAGACCCTCCCCTCAAACCCCTACCCAAGAAGACGACTGATGGCAGACTCAATGTTAACTGTGTTTCTCTCTCCGCAGATGCTGCCAAGACGCGTGCGTTTTCTCCAGCATTCTCTGCTTCACTTATTCCACATTTGTCTCTGCATCTGTTTCTAACACTCACTTCAGGCTTTCTGCCCGCTCCTCTTTTTGTGCCAGCTCCGCCCACAATGTGTTACTTGCGCCCACTGAAGATCGGCGCCGTGACATCATTGTGAGGTTGCTCCAGGGTCCTGAATACGCCGCACGGAGCCTGGGGGGGTGGGATCCTGCTGCTTTGCTCAATTTCAGTTAAAGGCTTTGTGCTTTCTCCTGGAAACACGAAGGAGAGCTGAGGTAGAAACAAAATAGTCTTACTTACTGTGTGGAGAGTGCGGTGCTGGAAAAGCACAGCCGGTCAGGCAGCACCCGAGGAGCAGGAGAATTGATATTTCGGGGTAATAGCCCTTCATCGGGAATGGTCGATTCTCCTGCTCCTCGGATGCTGCCTGACCTGCTGTGTTTTTCCAGCACCACACTCTCGACTCTGATCTCCAGCATCTGCAGTGCTCACTTTCTCCATCCTGATTAACTGCGTTTATAAGGATCCATTCTTGTGTCTGTGGGGGGGTGTGTGTGTGCACACGCGCGTGTGTGGACTCTGTAGCAGATTGAAAGTGCTCGTTCTCCGCCCTGGGAGAGCTGCTGTGCACTGTCATAAAGCATGCCAACTTGTCCACTATCTGCCCATGGGCAGTGTCTGCTGGGTCTTCCCTTGAGACTCGGTGTTGAGGAGCAGCAGAGAGGGTCAGGGTTGGGGCAAGAGAAAGTTGCAAGCCCACAGCCGCTGTGCCGAAGAGACCATAAAACATAACAGCAGAGGTAGGCCATTCAGCCCATCTATGGTCAGTGCTGATGCTGATGTTCCACCTATTCCTCCTCCTAATTCTACATCCCGTTAAATCATATTTTTACTTCTGTTACTCATTATGATAGTGAGTTCCGTGTTCTCCAGGTAATCGGTTCACTCCTGAATTACCTGTGGGATTTTTCCAGGGCTTTTTAAAAAAGTATTTACTGCCTGTAGTGGTTATTTAAGGGATGTGGGTATCGCTGCCTGGGCTATTCCTAGAGGCCAGTTCAGAGTTGACCACATTTGCTGTGGGTCTGCAGTCTGTAGGCCAGGCCGGTTAAGGATGGCAGATGGGTTTTCTTTTTACAATGAAAAGGGATGCTGTGGTCCACTCTTTCTTCACTCCCAACACCGCAGCCCCCTCCCACCCCACAACACCTTCCCCTGCAACCGCCAAAGAAGTAACACCTACCTCCTCCTTCCTCAATATCCAAGGGCCCAAACACACCTTCCAGGTGAAGCAGCACTTTACCTGCAATTCACACAATCTAGTCTACCTCACACGCTGCTCACAGTGTGTGCTCTCCCCTACACTGGGGAAATGAAGCATAGACTAGGTAACCGCTTTGCAGAACATCTACTTTCTGCCCGCGAAAAAGACCCTGAGCTTCCAGTTGCCTACCACTTTAACACCCCACCCTGTTCCCTGGCCAACGTCTCTGTCTCAGGCTTGCTGCAGTGTTCCAGTGAAGCTCAGCGCAAGCTGGAAGAACAGCACCCTCATTTTCCGCTCCAGACTCAATAATATCGAGTTCAATAACTTCCGAGCCGAAACTCCCCCACATCCTGAAGAAGGGCTCATGCCCGAAATGTCGATTCTCCTGCTCCTTGGATGCTGCCTGACCTGCTGCGCTTTTCCAGCAACACATTTTCAGCTCTGATCTCCAGCATCTGCAGTCCTCACTTTCTTCCCCACATCCTCGCCCCATACCCCACACACCAGGCCTTTTTATCACATAGGACTGCAGGTGTTGGAGATCAGATTCGAGAGTGTGGTGCTGGAAAAGCACAGCAAATCAGGCAGCATCCAAGGAGCAGGAGAATCGATGTTTTGGACAACAGTCCTCAGTCAGGAATGCCATAATCTGCCATTACACGCTACCTATTGTTATCCACTAACAGTCTCCATGAGCCATTAACAGCTATTCACCCTCCCAGCCAGATCATTATCAACTCCTTTATCTGTTCAATTGTGCTTCTCTCTCTGTCTCTCTCTGGACTCTATCACTCCCTGTTATTTACTCCTTCCACCTTCCCCCCCACCCTAAGTTCTGCATATAAACCTACATTTTCCTAGCTACCATCAGTTCTGAGGCAGGGTTACCAGAATTGAAACATTAACTTTGATTTCTCTGCACAGATGCTGCCAGATCTGCTGAGCTTTTCCAGCAACTTCTCTTTTTGTTTCTGATTCACAGCATCTGCAGTTCCTTCGGGTTTTAGACTTAAAAGGGGCCTAAGGGGAAATTTTTTCACACAGAGGGCGGTGCACGTGTGGAACGAGCTGCCAGAGGAAGTGGTGGAGGCCGGTACAATGACAACATTTAAAAGGCATCAGGATGGGTATATGAATAGGAAGGGTTTCGAGGCTTTTTGGACACTGCCTGACCTGCTGTGCTTTTCCAGCGCCACACTTTTCGACTCTGACTCTCCAGCATCTGCAGTCCTCACTTTCTCCAAGAGTTCAGAGGGATATGGGCCAAGTGCTGGCAAATGGGACTAGATTTATTTAGGATATCTGGGTTGGCATGGTTGAATTGGACCGAAGGGTCTGTTTTTGTGCTGTACATCTCTATGACAGCTATGATGTGGAGGTGCTGGTGTTTTACTGGGGTGTGCAAAGTTAAAAATCACACAACACCAGGTTATAGTCCAACAGGTTTATTTGGAAGCACTATTTTGGAGTGCTGCTTGAGCTCCAACTAGTTATCTGAAGGAGCAGCACTCGGAAAGCTAATGTGTCCAAATAAACCTGTTGGACTATAACCTGCTGTTGTGTGATTTTTAACTTCATCTCTATTACTTTAGCGTTACATTATGTCTAGCTGCCCCATTTTAAATGGTTAGAGACAAAAACAAACTGCAGACGCTGGAATCCAAAATGGACAGGCAGGAGGAGATGGTTACCTTAGCACCTCCTGATGCTGCCTGGTCTGCTGTGTTCTTCCAGCCTCCTGCCTGTCTATTTTAAATGGTGTCACACAAACTGTTTCTTACTCCCCTGGTGGGGGTGGGGGAGTGTGGGGTAAGGTTTGACTCACTTTAATACATTGGCAACACCATTTCGCACATCCACTGCACCCAAGCAAATGGGAACGCGCCCCCTCCCCTTGGTGCCCACCTTCCTTCCTTATAACTGACTGTGCTTTTGAAGATACAGAGTATTGTCTGCAGTCGCTTTGGGAGATGGGCTAAGTTATTGGTTCGATGTGACATTGCTTCCTGTGCCTGATGACACGTGTCTCTCTAACCATTGATCCTGTGAGTTACCACATGGGAAAGAGGAAGTAGAAACGAGAGTCCCTGCCCCCCACCCCTTGTGCCAGTTTGGGAGGAGCCGTGAATGAGCTGCAGGGTCAACAGCAAACTCCAGGTGTAAAACAGTTAGCTATTTACTAGCAGCAACAACCTGCACTGATCTAGCACCTTTTGTGGTTAGTGTAAGGGTCAGTGTAAATCAGTCAATGATGGAACAAAGGATGTATCGAAGCCATAAGCAGAAGAGTCTTGAGTTGGAGACTCAGCAGTAACACTGTGTACGTAGACTGGGGTGTAACAGGTAATGTGTACAGTTTGAATAAGGCGTTGGAATTACTTTATCAAGTCAAATCCATGTTGCAGGGAGGGTGGAGCGAATAAGGATGAGCAAACGCCACCCAAAGGTGATTGGGACAATCCAGGTCAGACAGACACAGTGGACAGGACATGGTAGCAGAGGTCCCTCTCTGAGGTTAAATGCCCTCATCCTAAATTCACCTTTTCATGTCATAACCTATCCCATTTCACAGGAACATTATTACCAGAAACCTGAGCAGAAGTGGGTTTAGTTCAAAAGCTAATGGTTCAAATGCAGCACTTCCCAAAGTGGGGCTCCCCAAGTGGGGTGGGTGGGCTTGGGGGTCTCTGAGGCAGCAGTAGTACATAGATCCCACCCACCCACCCGTTCCCGTCTCCCTCTGCTGGTTTGGTCACTCACCTCTCCTACCCCCACCCCCAGTTGACAGAACCTGTCTCCCGTGCCCTACCTCTTGTAGGTATTCTCCACCCTCACCCTGCTGTCCGCCTTCACTGAGTTTTCATGGTCATGTTTGAGCCTCAGATTGGGGTCACTGTGGGAATGAGTTTGGGAAGTGCTGTTTGAAGGAGTTTCCTGAGAAGTGAGGGGCAGAAAGAAGGGCTTTCCAGTGCTTGGGGGTCCAGATGGTCACGGGCACGGATAAGAATTAGGAGCAGGAGTAGGCCTGGAACCCAGTCCCCCATTTAATACCATCATGGCTGACCTAATTTTGGTTTCAACTCCCATTTTCCTGCCCGCTCTCCATCCCATTGCCAATTAAAAATCAGTCCATCTCCTTCTCAAATTATTCAGTGAGCTGACACCCACTGCTCTCTGGGCTATTGGATTCCACAGATTCTCTTGACACTTTGAAAGAAGTAAATCTCCGTTTAGATAGATGGATTTTTGACAGGGCCTGTTCCTGTGCTGTAGATCTCTCTGGCTCCTCATCTCCATATTAAATCTGCTACCCATAGTTATCCTAAAGCAATGACCTCTCGCTTCAGGAAGCGTCCTCTCATCATCATATTATTACGGGCACATTCATCTTCGAGGTTGCCAGGTTACCAACGGCCAAGATGGCTTCTCTGTCTAACGTTTCAACTTGCTGCATTGAGGGGTGATTGTGTAAATGGTGAGCTCTGCGTGCTGAAAGCTTTCATTTTGGGCTCCAGTTGGTTATATTGCCACAGTCTGGAATACAGGCCTGTAAAATACACACACAGCAAACCACAGGGAATGAAGAATTTGAAAAGACAGCTGGGTGACCGAATCCACGGTTACATGCCAACAAGATGTGATAGGAGGAGCTGGGAACTGAGTGTTCCAGCCAGACTCTGATTGGAGTTGGATTTTATTTGCTTTGTTGGCCAGTATCAGTCAGGCTGATGCGCAGAAAACTTGCAGTGAGTGCCTGCTTTGTCACTGTAATGTGAGCTGCACAGGCAACTCTCAATTCCTGAGGCCTCAGTCAGTGGGAACACCTTACCCCCCAGTCCTCAGCTCTACACAGCGACTGGATGCTCTTGTGAAACCTTATTCGTGACAATGTTCCCCTTTTCTTCAGTCCCTTTTGCGAAACAAAATATAGATTTATCTTAGAGTCGTATAGCACGGAAACAGGCCCTTTGGTCCAACACGTCTGTGCTGACTGAGTTTCCAAACTGAACTGGTCCCATTTACCAGCACCTGGCCCATATCCCTCTTGTACCTTCCTATTCATATACTCATCCAGATGCCTTTAAATGTTGTAATTGTACCAGCCTCCAACACTTCCTCTGGCAGCTCATTCCATACACGCACCACCCTCTGTGTGAAAAGTCACCCTTCAGGTCCTTTTTAAATCTTTCCTTCTCAATGTAAACCTATGCTCTCTGGTTCTAGACTTTCCCACCTTACGACAAAGATCTATTTATCCTATCCATGCCCCCTTATGAGTTTTCAAACCTCTATAAGGTCACCCCTCAGCCTTTGATGCTCCAGGGAAAAATAGCCCCAGCTCTCCCTATAGCTCAAATCTTCCAGACTTGGTAACATCCTTACCTTAAAATAAATCATTGCCCATCCATGTATACACTTCATGATAATGCTGATTAAGTCCCTTTTAATTCGAGATTGGTTTAAAAATGGTGTTTTGAAATGGCTTTATACTAGTTATTGTGTTAGTTGGGTGGCATGGTGGCACAGTGGTTAGCATTGCTGCCTCACAGCACCAGAGACCCGGTTCAATTCCCACCTCAGGCAACTGTCTGTGTGGAGTTTGCTCATTCTCCGCGTGTCTGTGTGGGTTTCCTCCCACAGTCCAAAGATGTGCAGGTCAGGTGAATTGGCCATACTAGATTGCCCGTAGAGTTAGGTGTAGGGGTAAGTGTAGAGGAATGGGTCTGGGTGGGTTGCTCTTCGGAGGGTCGGTGTGGACTTGTTGGGCTGAAGGGCCTGTTTCCACACTGTCAGTAATCTAATCTACTCTCTTACATTGTGTGCTGAAAGAGGAGAGGCTGAATTAAAGATGAGAAATAATTGTGATCTGGAATCAAACACTGGCTCACTGACAATTCACAGAAGCACTACAGCTCAGAAGAGGTCATCATGTCTGTACTGGCTCACAAAATGAGCAATTCTCCTTGTATCACTCTCTTGCCTTCTCTCTCTAACTCTGCACATCTTTCTTTTCCGATAATTGGCCAGCTCCCTTTTATTATAAATCTGCCTCCACCATAGTCTCAGGCACTCATTGTGTGAAAACCTTTGACCCTCACATGTCCTCTTTTACTCATTAATTTCAGTATTTGACCCCCACAAACCCCCCCCCCCCCCCAATTTAGTTGAAAAGCCAATTCAATTCTTTGTAGAGGCATGGGGGCTCTGTTGGTTCTGTAAATCACATTTTTCACAAGGTTGAGATCAGTGGGCCTTTACCCACTGGGCCTAAGTTTGCCATTTTAAAAAATATCTCTTTTCACGGTAATGTGCATGTTCAGATTTGGTTGGTTCAGATTTACTCCTGATTCCGGTTGTCCTTAGCAGGTGGTGGTGGTGAGCTGCCTTCTTGAACCATGATGTGGAAGTGCTGGTGTTGGACTGAGGTGGACAAATGTTAAAAATCACACAACACCAGGTTATAGTCCAACAGGTTTATTTGGAAGCACTAGCTTTCGGAGCACTGCTCCTTCATCAGGAGGTTGTCACAAAGCTAGTGCTTCCATATAAACCTGTTGGACTATAACCTGGTGTTATGTGATTTTTAACCTCTTGAACTACTGCCATCTTTGAGTTGTAGTTGGGTGCTGTGGGGTGGAGTACTCCAGGATTCTGACTCTGAGACAGTGAAGGAACAGTGATATATTTCTAAGCTAGGATGGTGAGTGGCTTGGAGGGAGATTTGATGTTGTGGTGTTCCTGTGTATCTGCTGCCCTTGTCCTCCGAGATGGTAAAGGTCCCAGGTTTGGAAGGTGCTGTCTTAGGTGCCTTGGTGAGTTACTGCACCGCATCCTGTAGATGGTACACACTGCTGCTACTGAGCGTCGGTGGTGGATGGAGTGGATGTTTGTGGATGTGGCACCAATTAAATGGGTTGCTTTGTCCTGGGTGGTGTCAAGCCTCTTGAGTGTTGTTGGAGCTGCATTCCCCCAGGCAAGTGGGGAGTATTCCATCACACTCCTGACTTGTGCCTTGTAGATGGTGGGCAGGCTTTGGGGAGTCAGGAGGTGGGTTATTCCCTGCAGTCTGTGACCTACAATCGCCTTGATCAGGCTGTTTGGGGGGAAATCTCAAAGAACACTGTAAATCTCATGGTGTGTGTGTGTGTCCGTGTGTCCAGTGAGTTTCCTCATTTCCCCAGACCCTGCAACTTCTAGATTGAGGTTAAAAATGACTAAATATTTATCAGGAGTTGCACCCCAGCCATTAATGCTTTGAGTTGATTGGCCTTGGTTCTGTATGGGTTATGGGAACTATGAGGTGACCAGAGCTCCCCTAATGCAAGTAACTTTAAGCTGTCAAATAAAAGTGAAATACAGGCCATCCCCAGGTTGTCAATTGGTTGTGTTCTGGAGTCCGTTTGCAAGTTGATTTTTACACAAGTCGAAACACGGGGTAGGGCGATATAAAGTGGCCGTTTGTAAGCTGCGTCTTTATCATCACACCCGTGTTTGTAAGTTGGACCTTTGTAAATCCGGGACCTTCTGTACTACAGAAACCTGAAATAAAAACAAAACTTCGCGGATTAACTCAGCAAGTCTGGCAGTGTCTGTAGAGTGAGCAATAGAGTTAATGTCTTGAGGCTGATGTGGTGTGTCAAGAATGAGAAGAGCTGATTCCCGGTGGTTTTGGTACCGTTGGCAGAACAAGACTGGACAGTGAGGGGTGCGCCAAGCATTTGGCACAACAGGCATGAATGGCAGCAGAGGAGAGGTAGAGATGTAAGATAGGTGTAAATGTCAGGTGTGAGAAGCAGAATAAGGTCTGCTGTGCTGAAATGAAGCCCTTGAGAGACAAACAAGAGTCAGCGGGGGGGGGGGGGGGGGGGGGGGGGGGGGGGGAAGGGTGGGGGTGTGTAAGAAAAATGTAGGGCAGAGGTCATGCTGTGAGGTTGTGTAACACAGTATTGAGAATGTAAAATGCCTAAACTGAAAATGAGGTATTCTTTGATCTTGCGTTGGACTTCTTTGGAACGCTGTAGTAGGTTTACACTGGTAACGTTAGCAAGGCAGCTTAGTGTAATGGACAAGCAAACAGCAGGATTTGCTGTTACTGTCTAAAGTTGTTAATAGGAACAATGTACAGGTTATACTGGGAAACTGCGATCTTTCTCTTAAGCTCTTGCTCTTGCTCGTATGCTCTCTCTCTTTCTTTTTCTCTTTCTCTCTCTCTCTCTCTGTCTGTGTGTCTCTCTGTGTGTCTTTCTTATCTGTGTGTGTCTCTCTGGTGTCTCTCTCTGTCTCTCCGTGTGTGTGTCTCTCTCTCCCTGTCTCTCTTGTCTGTTTGTCTCTCTGTCTCTCTGTGTCTTTCTCTCTCTCTCTATCTGTGTGTATCTGTCTCTGTGTGTGGATGTCTCTCTCTCTCTCTCTCTCTCTCTGTGTTTCTCTCTCTCTCTCTCTCTCTCTCTCTCTCTATGTTAGGCCATAATTTCTGGACCTGTTCTGCTGCCTCAGTCCTCCCTCACAGAGTCCTGTCCACCCACAGCCTTCGCCTCTTCACCAACCTCCAATTAGCCCTGGGTTCAGCAACACCTTGGATATTAAAATTCTTGATCCTGTTTTCAAATACCAACCCCTGCCCAGGTCCCATAACCTCCTCCTGACACCCCAGCCTACCACCTGAACACCAGATGTGCCAAAGTGCTTTGGAATCAATGAAGTACTTTTTGAAGGTGCAATGTAATGGAGGAAAAGTGGGTGGTGGTGGGGGGGGGAGGGGGAGGGGGGTAATTTGTGAATAGCCCCAGCTCCTGCATACAGGGTGGGAAATGATAAGTGGGGAATCCAGAACGTGGCTGCTCTGACAGTGCAGCACTCCCCCCGTACTGCACTGGAAGATGGCTGCTCTGACAGTGCAGCACTCCCCCCGTACTGCACTGGAAGATGGCTGCTCTGACAGCGCAGCACTCCTCTGTACTGGACTGGAAGATGGCTGCTCTGACAGTGCTGCACTTCCCCCTGTACCACACTGGAAGATGGCTGCTCTGACAGTGCAGCACTCCCCCCGTACTGCACTGGAAGATGGCTGCTCTGACAGCGCAGCACTCCCCCCGTACTGCACTGGAAGATGGCTGCTCTGACAGTGCTGCACTTCCCCCTGTACCACACTAGAAGATGGCTGCTCTGACAGTGCAGCACTCCCCCTGTACTGCACTGGAATGTGGCTGCTCTGACAGTGCAGCACTCCCACTGTACCGCGCTGGAAGATGGATACTCTGACAGTGCAGCACCCCCTCAGTACCACACTGGAAGATGGCTGCTCTGACAGTGCAGCACCCCCTCAGTACCACACTGGAAGATGGCTGCTCTGACAGTGCAGCACTCCCCCCTTACTGTGCTGTGGGGTCAGCTTTGTGCTCAGGCCCTGGGAGATGGGACTTGGTGCCAGAACCTTGTGAGTGGGAGTGATACATGAAGGCAGACCATTTGCAGGGGAATGCTCAGGGAAGGGAGGACAATGTGGGTAGCCCTTTACGATAGCTTGCATGGTCTTTCTTTTGCGCAGCGTGAATCCGCCACGACTAATGAATTCAGAAAAATAAATGCACCTCAGCTCCTCTAAGGAAGTGGAAGTGTAACTAATATAGTGGATGTTTAATTTATTCATTAAGGTGCCTGCACGTTCATGGGTGACCTCTGTTCTGGTCACTCTGTTATAGAAAAGATATTATGAAGTTGGAGAGGGTTCAGAAAAAGATTTACCAGACTGTTGCTGGGACTTGAGTTATCAAAGTAAGCCGGGACTTATTTCACTGGAGTGTAAGAGGGTAAGGGGTGACCTGTATAGACCTTTATAAACTCATGAGGGGCATGGATAAGATGAGTGAGAAGGGTCTTTTCCCCAGGGTGGGGAAGTCCAAAACTCAGGGGGATATGTTTAAGGTGAGAGGAGAAAGCTTTAAAAAGGACCATGAGGGGCAACGTTTTCACACACAGGGTGGTTCGAACTGCCAGAGGAAGTGGTAGACGGAGGTACAGTTACAACACTTACAGAGTCATAGAGATGGACAGCTTGGAAACGGACCCTTCGGTCCAACCCTTAGAAGACATTTGGAGAAGTTAATGAATAGAAAAGATTTGGAGGGATATGGGCCAAACGCAGGCAGGTGGGACCAGCGTGGTTTGAGAATACGGTCAGCGTGGACGACGAGTTGGACCGAAGGGTCTGTTTCTGTGCTGTGTGACTCTATGATGTTTTGTTAAGAACCATGGGAAAATTGCTAAACTCTTGTCTGTTAATCGTACCCATTCTGTTAAAAGGGAAGCCTTTAACGCAGCAAACCAGACGAAAAATTAACAGCCTGTGAAGGAGCACTGCCACTGAGACACCAGGACTGTGTGCAGTGTGATCCTGGAGATTTACACAAACCTCTTGTTTCTTCTTGTTTTTGTTAAGTTCTGAATGGCTTTGGCAGTCTGTCCCCTGTTGAGCCTGCCTTGTACTGGCTGTAAAGGTGCCACTGTTTATTCTGCAAACACTGGGTGTCTTTTGTTGCTGTTTTTTTGGCAGTAAGCTTGAAGCGTACACCTGGGAACATCGCCACTGTTTAGTGAGCCGTGGGGAGAGGGAAGGGGAATGCGAGGTGAGCCAGCAACATTGGACAGCAGAAATAGATTGTGAGCTTCAGGAGGCCCAGGAAGCATGGGTTCCCAGACACGTGGCATTTTGCAGAATTGTCCTTCAACTCTGGGGGAATTCTGGGGGAAAAGGGGGGAAGAATCAGCTGGAATCCCGGGAGTTGTCGTGGTGCTGGTTTGAAGTGTGGTTGCACCAGTTCCTGACTCGAAGACCAGGCTGTTGTGCGGATGGCTGCTTTTTGCCCTCACTCAGCATTCATGGTTTGCATCATTTTAAAAACATTTACTTTAAACCTTCACCCAAAAACCTTGCTGCCAAATTCCAAAACGACAGGTAATCTCCATAACCGTGGGAGCAGCACGGTGGTTAACACTGTTGCCTCACAGCGCCAGGGCCCCTGGTTCGATCCTACCCTCGGGTGACTGCCTGTGCAGAGTTTGCACATTCTCCCCGTGTCTGCATGGGTTTCCTCCGGGTGTTCCAGTTTCCTCCCACAATCCAAAGATGTGCAGGTTAGAGTGGATTGGTCATGAGAAATTACCCATAGTGTCCTGGAATGTGTAGGCTAGGTGGATATTCACAGGAAATGCAGGATTACATGGATAGGGTAGGGTGTATGGCTCTTTGGTGTGTTGGTGTGGACTTGTTGGGCTGAATGGCCTGTGTCCACGCTGTGGGGATTCTATGGAGTGTCCTTGGTAATTTGGTCATTGGAAAAACTAAAAGTATGTTGCTGTGCAGTGTATTCTGGTGTGATGCTGCTCTGATTGGGTGTCAACATCTCTGCTACCCCTTTCTCCATTGGCTATGAGGTGGTTTGTCCTGACCTGCATGGTACCCCTTTCCCCATTGGCCAGAGGGTGTACTGTACTAACCCGGACAGTACCCCTTTCCCCATTAGTCTGAGAAAGGACAGTACTAACCCTGATGGTATCCTTTTCCCCATTGGCCAGAAGATGGGCTATTCTGACCCACTTTCCCTAATGGCCAGAGGATGGGGTATCCTGACCCACATGGTACCCCTTTTCCCCATTGGCCAGCGGGTGGACTATACTAACCACATGGTGCCCCTGTCCCCATTAGTCAGAGGGTGGCCTATCCTGATCCACATGGTACCCTGTGATCACATACTGGAGGTTTTTTCCACATTGCAGAAGGAAGGGTGAATTCTAAGGAAGAGATGGTGCAGCACATTAACCCCTCCCTGAGAAAATAAAACTATTCGTGAAGATAGCTGTAAATGTGCACTTGATCCTCCCAGAACTATCTTGTCAGTTCCACTTCAATGTTTTCTGGGTAGGAAATGTTTTGTTTCTCAAGGCAGGGCAAATGTTAGCAAGCAGCTGGTTTCCCCCAATGTGCTTCAACTTAACCTAAATTCTGGAAGGTTTGGAGCCAGAAAAGTCGGAAGGCATAAACCAGAGAGAATTCAGGTGGTGGTATTTTAGCAGTGATCCAGGTCAATTATTGCTTATCACAGTCACATGTCCAAGAGGGAGTGTAGCTGCTGTGTCCACAGAAAATGTATTCAGTCATAAAACAATTCCTACTCCACTGCCAATTTAGATAAGGTAGAAAGTTGGTAAAATCTCTTGCTTTTTTTATTAGTTTATGGGATGAGGGTATCACTGGTTGGACTGATTAACCCCAATTGCCCTGAGGGGCAGATACAAGTCAGTTGAATTGCTGAGAGTATGGAGTCACATGTGGGCCAGACCAGGTAAGCATGGCAGATTTCCTTCCCTGAAGAGCATTAATGAATGAGATGGGATTTCATGACAATTGACAGTGAATCACTCTTGACACTGTCAAGTTATGATTTGGAGGTGCCGGTGTTGGTCTGGGGTGTACAAGGTTAAAAATCACACAACACCAGGTTATAGTCCAACGGGTTTATTTGGAAGCACTAGTTTTCGGAGCCATTCTCCTTCATCAGGACCACCTGAAGCATTTCATTCCAGATTTTCGGAGGCTGAGGGGTGACCTTATAGAGGTTTATAAAATCATGAGGGGCATGGACAGGATAAATACACAAAGTCTTTTCCTTGGGAAGGGCGGGTCCAGAACTAGAGGACATAGGTTTAGGGTGAGAGGGAAAAGATATAAAAGGGACCTAAGGAGCAACATTTTCACGCAGAGGGTGGTGCGTGTATGGAATGAGCTGCCAATGGAGGCTGGTACAATTGCAACATTTAAAAGGCATCTGAATGAGGATATGAACAGGAAGGGTTTGGAGGAATACGGTCCGGGTGATGGCAGGTGGGACTAGATTGGGTTGGAATATCTGGTCTGCATGGACAAGTTGGACCGAAGGGTCTGTTTCTGTGCTGTACATCTCTATGACTGTATGCCCTGGGGGGGGATTTGAACTCCTGGCCTCCGATCTTTCTGGATTTACTAGCCCAGTGACAATGCCATTGTCCTGCCCCCCCTCGATGTTTGATAAGAGGTTTTGCAGGATTGATACTGGGGTCTGCAGTTTTGTAGGGAGTGACTCTTAACTTCAAATCCATCATCCATCTCAGTATACAGCCCCCGTTTCTTTTTGAGGGTTTGTTTTTGAGGGTTTTTATACAGTCAGAGCTTTGCTGCTGCACCAGATTAACCGAGACTCAGACAATTGGACGTGAGGTATAACTCTCCAGCTTTTAACCCTCTCTTATTGTGTAACTGGCTCATTGTGTAAAGGGTTTTTTTTTCCCCAGGTTGGAAGGACGAGGCAGAGTTCTGCTATCTGGTTTTGTCCAGTTCAACCACAGGTTTTAGTAAACATTAACTACTTTATCAGCCTCGGCAACAGGCAGGTTTGGTTCAAGTGAGAGCAGGGAGGAAGATGAAATAGAGTGCCCAAGGTCACTGGAAGAACGCTAAGTGGAAATCGAGAAAAAAGTCGGCCTACTCTAGCGACCCTGCGGAATGAGGTACCTTTGTCTGTACCAGAAATCATGGGAGAGGAAATTTTTTAAAAATCCCTCAGGAGGAAGCTGATGCTATTCTCTCTGCCTCTCCTAAGGCCCAGATTATAATTCCTCACCAGAACATGTGGTCCTCAACAAACTGGTGAAGGCTTTTGTTCCCCACTTGGGCCCAAGGAGCATCTAGTGCCATGACTCAGTCATTGAGCAGGCTGTCCTTCCAGTAAACTGTTCTTACAGTACGAGGGCTGCTCTGGGACATTGTGAACCTTCCCGATCACTCAGAGTCAGAGATTTATACTCTCTTGAAGCATCTGTGACTTGAAACATTAACTCTGATTTCTCTTCACAGATGCTGCCAAACCTGCTGAGCTTTCCCAGCAACATCTGCTTTTGTTTCTGACTTACAGCATCTGCAGTTCTTTTGGCTTTTATTCACACTGTCTTGTTTATTTTCAAGTTACAAATAGTGATGCAAATTTCCTGAATCCTATTAACTCCCTTTCTTTTTAAAAAAAAGTCTTTCCCGGATTGGCTTGGAGGGATACGGGCCAAATGGGATGAAATGAGTTCAGGATATCTGGTCGGAATGGGGACAAGTTGGACTGAAGGGTCTGTTTCCGTGCTGTACAGTTCTATCACTGTATGGGTTTTGAGGTGACCAGTTTGAATGGTAGCTATTTTTGACGTTTTGCTCCCTAATTGACACCCCCCGCACCCCCCCGCCCCCCCCCCCCCCCCCCCCCCCCCCCCCCCCCCGCCCCGTTCTCTGGGAGGTGCTGGTGGTCTGATCCCAGAACAGGTCTTTGTTACCTGCCTGACCACCCACTTGGGAATCACTGGCAATGCCTTTAAAGATGGTCACCCTTTACATTGGTACTTATGCTGCCATTGCTGGATGTCTTGTCGTAACAACCATCAGGAGGGCCGTGGCGGTGCAGAGGTAGTGTCCCTGCCGTTGGTCCAGTAGACCCAGGGTTCACGTCCCATTCACTGCAGAAGTGTGTGGTAACAGGATGTTTAAAAATATCGAAAACAACTGCAGGGGGTGGTGAACTGCATCGATTAGTCCCATTCTGTTCCTGATCCCAAATCAATCCTAACTTCAATTGGAATCACTTTACTCTGACATCCCCTTATGGAGTTAAGAAGGATAAGGCAGAGGAAGTCTGATTGAACCTTGCAGCGTACTGAGAGGCTTGGATGGAGTGGATATGGAGAAGGTGTTTCTACTGGTAGGAGAGACTAGGACCTGGGGGCACAGCCTCAGATTGAAGGGAAGACCCTGTAGAACTGAGATGAGGAGGGATCTCTTCAGCCAGAGGGTGGTGACTCTGTGGAGCTCGCTTCCAAAGAGGGCTGTGGAGGCCAAGTCTTCAGTGTGTTTATGACAGGTAGCTAGGTTCTCACTCAGTAAGGGAAACCAGGGTCATGGGGAGAATGGGGTTGAGAAACACATCAACCATGATTGAATGCTGGAGCAGACTAATGGGCCCAATGGCTTAATACTGCTCCTCTATCCTACGGTCTTGCTGCTCCTCTGGTTGCTCTAATGAGGGTGAACATGGTCTCTTCAGTGCCTGGACTACTGACTGTTGTCTTTATCGAGGTGCTGCGGTAAAGTGAAATGGTTGACGCCAGCAGAGATGATTTCTACATCCTCCACTTTCCATTGTGTCATCCTTGTTGCTTTCGAATGAGTCTGTTCCCATCCTCACCGGTCAAAACCTGTTGGCCGAACCGAGGTCATGGTTTTTAAAATTTCTCTGGCAACCCCTCCCGCCCCATGTTAACTGGTTGAAGGAGTTGTGCGTCTTCCCACAGCTGATAAAACACTTTCTGCATTAGCTGCTGATGCAGGTTGGGAACAGCCCTTCCTATACCTGTCAAAGTGCATTCAACTGCAGGGCAGGGCGGTGGAAAAGATATACAAAGTAGGCCAAACTCTAGCAAAACACAACAGATTTTTGTTTTCCCTTACGCACAATGAGCCTTACAGTCTGGATTCACAAAAGGCAGCAGGCTAACTGACTTGTGATGGCCAAAAGACAATTAGATAAATGCCTGAAGATAAATTTGCAGGGGGCCATGGAGAAATAGCAAGGGAAATGGGAGATGTTTGTCAAAAGAGCCAGAATAGATGCAATGGGCCAAACGATCCCCTGCATCATTCTATGATGTCTTGAATTGTGGGTAATGTAGTTCTTATTATTTTCAATCTTGTCTCCTGATGTAAAAGTCGGAGCTTTTCGATTTTACTTCTTCAAGAAAGAAAGTACTACATTGGTTTGTTTTATTTATTCAAGGTTCCAGTCACTCCGAAAGGCCTTTGAATGGTTTGAGCCTTAAGGGCGCTATATCAGTGCAGTTTTTTAAATCTCAGCGATGCTGTATTTATAACAGTGTTGTTATTGGCTTTTGCAAGCAGTGACTTGTTTAGGAGCCAAAGCCGAAAGAAGAATGTACTGTGTACCAGGAGTCTGGCTGTGGGAGGGGAACCATCACCTTCACAAATAAAGATGATCCTGTCAGTTTTCACTGGATTCTGTCACACTCTGTTCTGCAATGCAGCATTCCACAGCCCCTCTTGAGCCTTGTCCAACCCGACTTGGAACCGGATTTTCGGATGCCATGGGTCACATTGTCCACCCGATGCCCTCGGCCAGTGCATCCAGATGGAAGATTCCTTATCCCCTCCCCATCCCGCATCCACTTGTCCTGTCGGTCAGTTAGGAAATAGCCACTTAGCTTCCACTGAAAATGGCAGATGGTTTGCAGACAGACTCTTGGAAAGAAGGCTGCCATGTTGCAGAGTCAACCCGGGGATAGCATTCCTGCCTCTTTGGGTAACGCGGTGGTGAATTCAAGCCCCGCTCCAGAGCTGTGAGCACACCATCTCGGGGAAGGAAACAAAACCCGGGTCATCCAGTTATCATTGCCCCCTCGGAGATTACTGCGTGTGAATTGGCTGCTGCTTTTCCTTTTGCACAACCACAAATGGACAATGGGCACTCTGGGAATGTATCAGAGGATGTGAAAGATGGTTAGAAATGCAAGTTTCTTTCTGCTACAGCAGTGATTGATTGATTGAAAGGCAAGCTGAGATGTCCAGTAGTCATGGGAACTGCACATCTATCTTAACTGTTTCTTCTGTTCGTTTCATACCTTTGTCCCTTTCTCTTACCCCTGTACCTGCTCTGTCTTGTTGAATTTAGTAGATTGTCTCCACTGCGAGTGCAGCAGCTCAATACCACGACGCAAGGTTCTGTGTGTGTTCTTTTTGTAAGTGTGTGCATCATGTCATTACATTGCAGTGCATGTGGCAAGCACAGGGCACAAGCAAAATCCAAGTCTTCCTGCCCCCAGTCCCCTCCATATTGAAATCTGATGTGAGGGTCTTGTTCAGCTATTGGCGAGGTACAGAAAGAGGCCCTTTGGCCTGTCATGTCCATACCTAACCCCCTGAAAGAGCAGCTTGCCCCATCTCACTGCCCCACAACAGTTTCTCACTTCAATAAAATGGTCCAGTTCACTCATGATCGAACCACCCTGCACCTTGCTGTCAGGTAGGTAGTGCATTCAGATCCTAACTACTTAAAGAAATGGCATTTAAAGTCGTTGTTTAGAGATTTAGTAGTCCCAGATCAGGATTCTTCTACATCTAACACACAGGTTTGGTTGGCAGCTAGAAAGGCAGAAGTGGGTACTGCAGATGCTGGAGATTAGAGTCAAGATTAGAGTGGTGCTGGAAAAGCACAGCAGGTCAGGCAGCATCCGAGGAGCAGGAAAATCGACATTTTGCTCAAAAGCCCTTCATCAGGAATGAGCTAGGAAGGCAAATGCAATGTTAGCATCCTTTTCGAGAGAGTTGGAATTCCAGAGCAGGGGTGTACAGCTGAGGCTGTGTGAGGCTCTGATCAAACTGTGGTTGGCACTTTGTGAGCAGTTTTGTGTCCCATGTGTGCTGACAATGGAGAGGGTCCATAGAAAATTTACAAGAATGATCCCAGGAATGAAGGGCTTGTCGTGCGAGGAGCAGTTGAGCACTCTGGGACTTGTACTCGATGGAGTTTAGAAGGATGAAGGGGTGTTGGATTGAAACTTGCAGAATACTGAGAGGTCTGGGTAGAGTGGTTGGGGAGAAGCTGTTCCCGCTAGAGGGAATAATTAGGACCCAAGAGCACAGCTCCACAGTGAAGAGATGACCCTTTGGAACTGAGATGTGGAGGAATTTCCTAAGCCAGAGGCTGATGAATCTCTGGAGCTCATTGACTCAGAGGGCTTTGGAGGCCAAGTCATTGACTGTATTTAAGACAGAGATAGATAGGTTCGTGATTAGTGAGAGCTATCGGCCATGATGGAATGGGGGAGCAGCCTTGTTATGCCAAATGGTCTAATTCTGGTCCTAGGTCTCCTGTCACCATTGCTGTTGTATTCGTGATTGATTTCAGCCTGTGACTTTAAGACAGTGAAATGCACTACTCCTGGTCCTATTGTCTCTTTTTGTCCTTGTGACAGTCTGACTTAAAGGTACAGAGCTCGCCTTTAGCCCCTCTGTCTCTCTCTTATGGAGTCGGTCAGCATGTGAGAGTGTGTGTGTGTAATGTGCTGTAACATCTGTAAGCAAAATACTGCAGATGCTGCAAATCTGAAACGAGCACATAAATTGCTGGAGAAACTCAGCAGGCCTGTGGAGAGAGAAAGATATGACTCTTTTTTTTTCAGAATTCGGCCTCTGTTATTTGTGATATTGTAGCATTGTGGAATGCACTGCCAGCAGTGGTAGTAGAGTCAGATATGTTAGGGACATTTAAGCGACTCTTACATAGGCACATGGAAGATACAATGAAGGGTTATGTAGGTTAGCCTGACCTCAGAGTAGGATAAAAGGCCGGCACAACATACTGTTCTATGTTCTATGTAAATAGTGTGGTGTTGTAAATAAACTTCAAGGTGTCTGTCTCACTAAGAACCCAATTCCGTGTGGTACATGTTATCAGAAAGAAAGCCACCAACCACCTCCATTGCTTCTTCTGCCAATTGCCTTGCATTGGTTTTCTGCTGCTTCCTGGTTCTCCAACCATAGGGTATGCTATTCGCAACTTACTGTGCCCTCGTTTTTTTTTAAACACCTCCATCAAATCTCCTCTTTTGCTAAACGGAGAACCCCAGCTTCTGCACGGAGCTCCCTCATCCCTGGCACCATCCTCATGAGTCTTTTCTGCACCCTCTGTAGTGTCCGCATATCCTCCCGTACCTATGGTGCCCAGATCTGGGTACAATACAGCAGTTGTGACTGAGTTAGTGCGATCTCGCTATAAAGATTTACCATCACCTATAATGGCTTGTGGTTTTGATTTCCTAACGTGAAGTCATTTAGCCGGGTGGGTTTGGCTTGTGTAATCAGGTACGTGCAGATGGAATTTTGGGCAGACCTGCATCACCCGCTGGTGTAAAATGAAAACTTGTTTAAAGAAACCTGGTTTCCGTGGTACTGGTGCCATGTGAAATGTAATTCATTATCTAAGGCCTATTGTATCCATAGGTCCACATTTGGACATTTTCTAGCACCAATATGCACTCAATATTACTCGGGTACAAATCTGTTGGAGTTCAGTTGACAGGACATAGTTTTTATTTGACAATTCTGGTGAACTTGGCATTTAATCCTGGTGATATTTTGACAGCGCGCTGTGATAATCGTTTGTTGTCTGATAAATTCATGCAGCTTAATGTCTTGCAATCGATCTGCTTGGTGGTGGTGTGTAAATGGTCTTGCAACTGTGTCAAATTCCTGGGAGGCTGTGTCTGCCTCCTTTCTCCCGTGGACCTGGAAGCACAGCATCTTTCAAAAAAGAGCAGCTTTTTTTGCCTCATTGGCTTGGCATTTTAATATGTACCCCTCAGAACCACTGTGAAACACAATATCTGCTCATTTGGAGTCTTGCTGTGCATAATTAGTTACCCCGACCCCATTTCCTGACATCACATCAATGGCCACCCTTTGAAGGTATGACAGTGGTGGCATTGCACTTTGCTGAGGTTGTGAAAGGTGCTATATAAATGTAAATTTGCGGTTTGGAGAGGTTAAGCTGTTTTGGCTGACAACCAGGACTTATACACTTAATGGTAAGGTCCTAAAGAGTGTTGCTAAACAAAGAGACCTTGGAGTGCAGGTTCATAGCTCCTTGAAAGTGGTGTCGCAGGTTGATAGGATAGTGAAGAAGGCGTTTGGTATGCTTTCCTTTATTGGTCAGAGTATTGAGTACAGGAGTTGGGAGGTCATGTTGCAGCTGTACAGGACATTGGTTAGGCCACTGTTGGAATATTGCGTGCAATTCTGGTCTCCTTCCTATGGGAAAGATGTTGTGAAACTTGAAAGGGTTCAGAAAAGATTGACAAGGATGTTGCCAGGGTTGGAGGATTTGAGCTATAGGGAGAGGTTGGACAGGCTGTGGCTGTTTTCCCTGGATCGTCGGAGGCTGAGGGGTGACCTTACAGAGATTTATAAAATCATGAGGGGCATGGATAGGGTAAATAGACAAAGTCTTTTCCCCAGGGTGGGGGAGTCCAGAACTAGAGGGCATAGGTTCAGGGTGAGAGGGGAAAGGTCTAAAAGGGACTCAAGGGGCAACTTTTTCACACACAGGCTGGTGCAAGTCTGGAATGAGCTGCCAGTGGAAGTGGTGGAGGCTGGTACAATTATAACATTTAAAAGGAATCTGGATGGGTATATGAATAGGAAGAGTTTAGAGGGATATGGGCCAAGTGCTGGCAAATGGAACTAGATTAATTTAGGATATCTGGTCGGCATGGACGAGTTGGACCGAAGGGTCTGTTTCCGTGCTGTACAGCTCAAGGATTCTATGACCAGTTGGTTCACGAGAAAGATCTGTATGCAACCGTTTTTATGTTCATTCAGGGGATGTGCGTGTGATTGGCCAGGCCAGCAGTTATTGGCTGGTGGAGGAGGTAATGCTGAGCTGCCTTCCTGAGCTTCTACAGTCCACCTGCTCTAGGGAGATCCACAATGACATTGGGAGGGAGTTCCTGGATTTTGACCCAGTGACAGTGAAAGAACCATGATAAACTTCCAAGTCAGGATGGTGAGTGGCTTGGAGGGGAACTTGCAAGGGGTGGTGTTCCCATGTATCTACTGCCCTTGTCCTACTAGATGGAAGTGGCTGTGGGTTTGGGGGGTGTTGTCTGAGGATCTTTGGTGAATTTCAGACTTGATTCCCCAACTTTACCATTCTGTCTTTTCCCTATCTGGGTCCTAAACTCTTCTACTGTATCTCCATTCTGAGGGCCCTACCCGAAATGTAGACTCTTGCTCCTCAGATATTGCCTGGCCTGCTGTGCCTTTTCCAGTGCTCTGCTTTAATCGAGCTCCACTCTGAGGGCTCAAGTTAGCTGGTTGGCTGGAGTGATGCCAACAGCATCATCGAGAGAGTTCAATTCCAAAACCAGATAGGGTTACTATGAAGGACTCTCCTTCTCAACCATCAACTGCTCCCCTCACCTGAGACACGGTGACCCTCCGGTTAAACCACCTCTAGTTTCTAATAAGAGCGCGGCTCTGTTTTGGTAAGATCATGGCAACTTTACCTTACGTCCTGTTGTCAAATACTTACACTCCAAAATTGTACATGAAATGGACAACATGAACTGTGTTGGTGCAGAGAGAGCAAGCGACAGGTACTGGTGTACAGACAGGGATTTGTTTCAAGAAGTACTGCAAACTTTTTCTTGATCAAGTTTTCAATTAGAAAATTAACAGACAGCCACACTCGAAGGGAGAGGTTTAATCAGTTGGTTAACAACTGAAAGAACTGCACATGCTGTAAATCAGAAGTTGCTGGAAAAGCTCAAGTCTGTGGAATGGTCATTGGCCCCGAAATGCTAACTCTGATTTCTCTCCACAGATGCTGCTGGACCTCCTGAGCTTTCCAGCAATTTCTGGTTTTGGTTTAACCAGTGGTTTTGAGACTGCTGGAGTTTAGTGGGGACGTGGGGGGCCATGGGGCGGTCTTTTGGTTTGGGGAGGAGGTGGTTGGGTTTTGACATTAGTGTGGTGATGGCAGTTCAATTATGAGTCCCTACAACCTGACATTGAAGAGCATCATACAACAGTGAACCCATCCCAGTGTGAGCATTGTGGGGAGCAGTACAGTACTGTGGGCCAGGCTGCGATTAAAGGTGTTTCCTGTACAATTGGAGTAAATACTTTGCATTAAGAATGAAATCCAGATTATGCAAATGAAGAATGCGTTCAAACCTGTTTTGTCTGTAAACTTTACTGTGTGCTTGTAAAACGTGTCGTGTACCATACGTTTGTTTTAAAAAGAATTAATTTCACCCTGAACCAGATTAGTAAAACATGAACAATAGTTCAGCAGCTGAAGGACTAATAGTTTTTAACACTGTGGCCAAATTCAAAGTGTAGGATTTATCTTTTGTGGTTGCGCAATGTTGCCAGTCATTAGCATTGAGGATAACTTTGTTCGAGGGGGGAAAAAATGGGTTTCAGAATGTGCCTGAGGCTTTGAAAACAATGGAAAATTGTCTGACGATCAAAAACAAAGAAAAAAGACAGTGGTGGGGGTTGGATGTGTGTGGGGGGCGGTGGGGGCGATGATGATGTAGGGAAGTTGAGTTTTCGTGAATGACTGATGGTAACTAGTGTCGTATGGAGAGTGGTGCTGTCAGGCCGTGATCAAGGGGAAACAGCTGTGTGGTGCCTGGTCATTGGTGTGTACGGAGCACGTGATGGTGGCTTTGCAGGCTGGGGTGGCTGATGGGGGAGGTGGTACCAAGACGTACAGCAGTTGGCTGCCTGCGCCTTGTACTTTGGCCTGTATCATCACGTCTGTTACTCGTAAAGGAGATTAGCTGACTGTGGAGATTTCGAAGGGGATGTGAATCCACCTACTGTGCACAGACACACTTTGACACGCACGCACAGACACACGCATACACAGGCACACACAGTCTCTATCTCTCTCTCTCTCTCTCACCCATGTACATACATACGTACGTACGCACTCACTCACTCACTCACTCACTCACTCACTCACTCTCTCTCTCTCTCTCTCTCTCTCTCTCTCTCTCTTTTTATCTCACACCCCAGACAGACAGACACATACTGTCACTATCACAGGCACACTGACACATACACACGACATGCATACACAACACACTCACATAATCACTCTCACTGACACACACACACACACACACACTCTCACTCATGCACACTCACTCACACACACTCTCTCTCTCTCTCTCTCTCTATCTCATACCCCAGACGGATAGAGACATACTGTCTCTATCACTGACACATACACACACACGCTCACACACTCACACTGACATGCACACACCACACACTCACATAATCACTGACACACACACACACTCTCTCTGTCTCTCTCTCTCATGTACACACACTTGCACGCACGCACACTCACTCTCTCTCTCTCTCTCTCTCTCTCTCTCTCTCTCTATCTATCTTACACCCCAGATGGACAGACACATGCTGCCACTATCACTGACACACACACACATACTCTCTCACTGACATGCATGCACGACACATTCGCACACAGTGCCCACAATATTTTCCTCATTGGCCAAGAGTGTTTGAATCTTTCAGTTATAAATCCCACCTGTTGCCATCCCTAGCAGTAGCTGAAGGGAGTCAGGTCAGCAAGTGATGAATGAATCAAAGTTCACTGAGTATTGGAATGTAGCTCAGTCTTGTCTTGATCCTGGGGCAGGGATTGAGGTGGAAATGGCCTGAGGCTTTGATGGATGTTTCCCAAATTATTATCCCTGCCCTATGCAAAGGACCTGATTTTCCTGTTGAGGCCTGATGTGTTTGAGCTAGGCCTGAACTGATGGCGCAGGAGTTCAGTGATTCCCCTCTCTGTCTGACATCCCATTGGTTCTTCTATTTGAATTCAAATAGTAAATTGTTTCAGTGCTGAATATTCAAAACAGCCATAGTCAGGGGATCATCGCAGGTGGGCAGTTAAAGATTACAGTTTTGATAAAACTGCTTCAGGTGCCGGGTGCTTGGGTTACTAAGATTCTTGGAAGTCTCTGGTGCAGGGGGTCAAAAATGGATTTTCTCTCCCCCTTCACAGATCCGTCCCAGTCCCCATCCCACACGATTACAAACAGCAGTGAGAAAGACAGTGAAGAAATGAAACCTCTGTGTTAAAAAAGACCTTCTTCCATCTGTGGGCTGCTGTTTATTCCTGCTATGCAGCTGCTGCCTTTTTTTAAAAATGTTTTCAAAATTAGTTATCACTTAAGGAAGAGTTTCTTTTGAAGGCAAATTGAGTTTGAGTTCCTTTTTCTTTCATCAAATTTGAAAAACTCAGAGGAAGGGTCACCGGGCCCGAAACACTGTGGCTGAGTGGTTAGCACTGCCGCCTCACAGTGCCAGGGACACAGTGTCGGGTTCACTCCCAGCTTCGAGCGATTGTCTTTGCGGAGTTTGCACCTTCTCCCTGTGTCTGTGTACATTTCCTGTGGGTGCTACGGTTTCCTCCCATAGTCCAAAGATGTGCAGGTCAGGTGAATTGGCCATGGTAACTTGCCCGTAGTGTTCAGGGATGTGTGGGTGAGGTGTAAATATAGATAGTAGGAGAATGGGACTGGGTGGGATACTCTTCGGAGGGTCAGTGTGGACTTGTTGGGCCGAAGGGCCTGTTTCCACACTGTAGGGATTCTATGAAAACATTAACTCTGATTTCCCTCCGCAGATGCTGCCAAACCTGCTGAGCTTTTCCAGCAATTTCTGTTTTGTTGTTGCAGTTTTCATATGCTTCTAATCATTATTCCATTGTTGATTGCCTGTGTTAAAGGAGAGAAATGCATTTTTAAGTGGGACGGAACAAGAATACTATTATTTCTTTTGTGGAGATTATGTATTTGCGGGAGTGTGCTTGTTCTAGTTTGTTCTAATTAAGTGTGACTTGGCCATGGCTTCAGTACCTTCCCCATCACTGAGGCTGTCTATCCTTCCCTCCATAGTCTCAGCTGAGTTTGTTCCTGCCTCTGTGCCTCGCTGAGAGGATCACCGGGGTCTCTCTTCCCTCCATTACAGCCATTTACCCTACCCGCTGCATCCGAAAGGCTAAGAGCGATGTGGACGATCCCACACACCCCTCACTCAAACTCTTCTCCCTCCTGCCATCTGGCAGGAGAGACAGGAGTATCCTGCCCATCACGGCCAGACCGTGCCACAGTTTCTTCCCCATAGCCATGAGGCGGCTCAATGCTGTTTGACTGGGCGCTATTCCATCTGCAATTCTTTGCACGACTCTTTGAATTGTTGCTAAAGCAATGTTTTATTAATGATCATTCATTGTTACTCTGTAATTTGCCCACCACTGTGCGTATTGTCTTGTCAGGAATTACTGGGCTGCCTTGCGTGTTTTGCACTTCTCTGTTCACTTTATGCTGTCCTGGGTATGATTGTACTCTCGTGCAGTTTGTGCTGTCCATGCAGCACCTTGGTCTGGAGGAACGCTGTCTACTTTTTATTGTATCAGTTGTAGAAATGACAAATAAAACTACTCTTGACTCTTGACCTACTCCTGAAACTGTTATTCATGCCTGTTACCTTCTGATTCTCACTATCTCTCGTTCTCCCTTCCTCCCACTCTATAACCCCGCTTACATCCATATCAATACTTTCTTGTCTGTCCTACTCCCTCTCAGGTTTTTTTTTAACATAATTGTTCATGGGATGTGGGCGTAGGTTAGGTGGCATTTATCGCTCATCCTGACGAGTTAACCACAATGTGGTTGGTGTGGAGTCACATGTAGGTCAAAGCAGCTGAAGAACATCAGTGTTCTGTCCAGTCTGGCAGCTAGACACACCATTGTTCTGCCCTGCTCACACTTCAGTCACTTAATCTGAACTTTCAGCATCCTTTCTCCCCCAGCACTCCATCCCCCCTCTTCTCCCCCCCCCAACTATTGTATAAATGCTGTCCCCTCTACTCTTCACGTCAGCTCTGATGAAGAGTCTTCTAGACTTAGGCTCCATGGATGCTACCTGTGGTTTCCATCACTTTTTGTTTTCAGTTCAGACTCTCGCTTCTGCAGTAGTTTGCTCCTACATTAGTGAGCCAGGTGGATTTTATGGCAGTCAACAGTGGTTGCAGAAAGGGTCATGTTTTTATTTGAGATTTATTTTTATTGAACCCAACATGTACCATCTACCATGTCCTGGTCCTACATTAGCTCCTGATCTCTTACTTAGCCTTGTGTTTGAATCATTCCTTGGCCTCACTCTGCCCATCTCGTAATCTCTTCCAGCCCTACAAATCCCGAACTCTACGCTCCGTGAACTGTGTGGTTTTGTTCATCTCTACTCCTTCTATTCTGTTGTTACTCAATGTCCCAGGCTCTGAAATTTCCACTTTGAACCTCAACCCTTTTAAATATCCTTTTTAAAACCTTCCTAAGCTTCAGAGGGTTGGTGTGGATTCAATGGGCTGAATCTCCTGCTTCCACACTGTACGGATTCTATGAATCTACGTGTCTCTTTATGCAAACCTTCTTTGAGTCATTCCCTGTAATATTTCATTCTTTGGCTCCATGTCAATTCCTTGTGCAGGACCTTTGGAATGTTTCCCTTTCTTCTACTAATTCCAAGTTGTTGTTGGAAGGGTTTGCTGCAGAGGAACAAGATGGATTTGGAAGATTACAATCATCTTCTAGCATTTAGCAAATTGCAAATGAATGAAATCAAATGTATGCTTTTTACTTCTGGAATAGCTCAATGGTTAGCACCGCTGCCTCACAGTGCCAGGGACCCGGGTTCAGTTCCACCCTTGGGCGACTGTGTGTGGAGTTTGCACATTTCTCCCCGTGTCTGCGTGGGCTTCCTCCTGGTGTTCCAGTTTCCTCCCACAGTCCAAAGATGTGCAGGTTAGGTGGATTGGCCATGGGAAATGCAGGGTTTCAGGGACAGGTTAGGAGTGGGTCTGAGTGAGATGCTCTTCAGAGGGTCAGTGTGGACTTGATGGGCCGAATGGCCGGCTTCCACACTATAGGGGTTCTATGAATGTAGTGACAAGAAAGATATGTCAAGGAGTTTAGAATCATAGGATCCCTACAGTGCAAAAACAAGCTATAACTCTGCATGGAATCTACACGGACCCTCCGAAGAGCATCCCACCCAAACCCATCCCTCTACCCCTGCATTTCCCATGGCCAGTGCTCCTCGCCTACACATCCCTGGACATTGTGGAACATTTTCCTATGGCCAATCAACCCTAACCTGTACATCCTCAGACTGTGGGAGGAAACCCACACAGACACAGGGAGAATGTGCAAACTCCACACAGGCAGCTACCTGAGGCTGGAATTGAACTCTGGTCCCAGGTGCTGAGAGGCAGCAGTGCTAACTACTGAGCAACTGGACTGTACACTTGTAACTTGAAAGATGAGGGTTACTGTGCCTGTTTGCATGTAGAATATAGAGGAATATCACACCATGATTCTGGTCTTTATGTTTAGAGATTGCAATACTTTAAGGCTTTTCAAATATCCTGCATGTTTACTTAGATCTAAAGCTAAGTTATGAATTATTAAAAGCTAATATCGAAGGGCAGCAGGTACAAGGGAAGGAGAATGGAATGTTGGCCTTTGTTTCAAAGGGAATGGAATATAAAAATAAGCAGGTTTTGTGAAAACTACGCAAGGCACTGGTCAGGCCACACCTGGAATACTGTAAACAGTTTTGGTCTCCTTATCTGAGGAAAGATATACTGGTACTGGAGGGTGTCCAGGAATGGTTCAATCGATCAATCCTGGCTATGGAGGAGAGTTTGGGTTTTTTGTTATTGGAGTTTGGAAGAATGAGAGGAGACCTTGTCGATACATATATATTTTAGGGGTTTGACAGGGCTGTTTCCCTTAATGGGGGTATCTAGGACTCGAGAGCGTCATTTCCGAATAATTGGTTGCATGTTTAAAGCAGAGGTGAGGAATTTCTTCTCTCCAAAGTAGTGAATCTTTGGAATTTTTTACCATAGAGAGACAGAGACTAGGGTCATTAAGTGCACTCAAGGCTGAGATAGATATTTTAATCAGGAAGTGAATCAAGAGGTAAACAGACAAGACAGGAAGGTTAGCGACTATCAGACATGCCATAATCTCAATGGTTGGCAGAGTAGACTGGATGAGACTAATTCTGATCTCATGTCCTCATGGTCTTCTGGTTTTAGGCCCCAGTAGGTTTATTTGTAATGTTATGCAGCTGTAACGAACATGCCTAAGGCACTACGCTGGAAGGTGTTGCTTGAGTGATGTTTTCAGTTCATCATCTGAAGTTGTGTTTTAGTTCCTGGGCTGGGAGCATTGCTGACCTGACCAGTATTTGTTGTCTGTCTGTAATTACCCTTGAACAGAGTGGCGGTAAACATTCCGCCATATTGTGGTGAGCTTGGAGTCACGTGTAGGTCAGATCGGGTAAGGAGTGTGGATTTTCTTTGCTAAAGGACGTTGGTGAGCGAGATGGTGTTTCATATTAATTGCTGGTTGCCATGGTTCATCAATGAGGTGAGCTTCGTATTCCTGATTTAATAAATGAATTTAAATTCTGCCAGCTGCTATGAAGGGATTTGAACCCAGAATCATACAGTACGCAGGAGGCTGTTAGGCCCATTGAGCCTGCCCTGCCAAAAGTATACTGCACTCTGCACTGGCCCCACTTTCCACACTCTGACCATAGCCTTGAATGTTGTGACATTTCTCAAGTCCAGGTCCTTTTTTAAGGATGGGAGGTTTCCTTCCTCAACTACCATCCTAGGCCCCCAGACCCACACCAGCCTCTAGGTGAAAATGTTTTTCCTCAAGTTCCCTCTAAACCTCCTGCCTTTCACCTTAAAATTGAGTGCCTTTGTTATGGACCCTTCAACCAAGGGGATCAGCCCCTTTCTATCCACCCTGTCCATACCCTCTTGATCTTGGACACTTCTATCAGATTCCCCTCCTCTCCCCTTAACCTTCTCTCTTCCAAAGAAAATAACTCTAGCTTCTCGTCATAGCTGTCACACTACATCCCACCAACATCCTGGTGAATCTCCTCTGTACTCCCTGCAGTGCAATCTCACATCCCGAGAGCATTAACCAGCTTACTACTTCAGTGGTGTTACCACGATTCCACCAGTTCTCTTAATATACCACTAAAAAGGTTGATACAGCCGCAAGGTTCTTTGAACAGTATACCTGACTTTGGAAGGGCTCGATCTGTAATTCTTTCACTGGACATGTGGCCAGAACGTTTTCACCCACTCACCACTGTGTCAGTTTGAAATTCTAACGTTAGTGTTTGTAAGTGAAATTAAGTGTGGGTTGTTGATGAACCCTGCCCCCAAACACACACACACACACACACACACACACCTCTCTCACTCACTCACTCACTCACTCTCTCTCTCACACAGACACACACACACACACCTCTCTCTCTCTCTTTGTCTCTCTCATGTTCACAATCATGCACTTGTGCACACTCTGATGCACACACATACTATCGTGCACACATGCTCTCTCTCTCTATTTCTCTCTCTCTCTCTCTCTCTCACTCACTCACTCACTCACTCACTCTCTCTCTCACACACACCAGCACTCTTGGATTTTACCACGTTGCTTCCTGTAGAACAGTAAGGGACTGGGGGTGGCAGGGAGAGCCTTTTGCATTGCGAGGATGTGGTGATGATGGCCGTTTCTGAACTTGTCGACAGATTGCAGTCTAAATGTCTGAACGGCCTGGTTGATGAATGGCAGGAAGGAATTGGATCCTGAGAGTGACGGGGGGAAACCTTTTTCTTTTCTTCGATCCCCTGGACTTGCTGCCTCAGTGATTTAGATTGTTCCATTGTGTTCATTGCTGGTTTTTGACATATTCTATGTGCGCGTGTGTACGGCCAACATGAATTCTTATTCCGGTTAAGAGTAACGCTCTGAACGGTTTATCAAAACCTCCCTCCTCACTCTGACAGTGGATTTTTCCATTTTCGTCAACTCATTCCAAACTTTGGCACTTATTGCAGTTGCAGGAATCCCACAGCACACTGGTGTTTCCAAAATCATTCATGTTGCCAGTATAACTCTCACCATTCGATAGATAATTTTCCATAAAACACCGTTCCGTTGTACACAAACAATTTCTTTTTTTTGTAGTTAACACTTAGCAATCAAGTCTTATTGTATTTTTGTTTTGCAAACCTGAGGTCATTGGGGACGTACATAATCTGGTGTAAATTGGTGTATACCTGCTTTCTTTGTTAAAAATCACACAACACCAGGTTATAGTCCAACAGATTTATTTGGAGGCACGAGTTTTTGGAGCACTGCTCTGAAAGCTGGTGCTTCCAAACAAACCTGTTGGACTATAACCTGGTGTTGTGTGATTTTTAACTTTGTCCACCCCAGTCCAATACTGGCTGCTCCACAACATACTTTCTTTATATGTTTTGTAACTTCTTAGTAAGGTGATATCTATGTGTGTGCAAATGGCTTTCTTTAGATGCTCAAAGTCTTTTGTAGTTTCCTGACAGTCCACTAAATATTTTTAGGATTAAATTAGGTACGCAGCATAGGTACAGTGTGGAAACAGGCCCTTCAGCCCAGTAAGTCCACACCGACCCACCCAGACCCATTCCACTACTATCCTATATTTCCCCCTGGCGAATGCACCTAACCAAGCATCCCTGAACACGACGGGCAATTTAGCCAATGCACCTAACCTGCACATTGTGCTAGCGAACTGGAGCACCCAGACGAAACCCACACAGACACGGTGAGCATGTACAAACTTGACACAGGCAGTTGCCCAAGGCTGGAATCGAACCTGGTTCCCTGGTGCTGTGAGGCAGCAGTGCTAACTACTGAGCTACCGTGCTGCCCTGAAACAGGGTATTCAGCCCAACCAGACTATATTGGCAATCATGCTCCTCTTAAACTATCTCCCATCGTGACCATCAATATCCTTCTTCCATATTTGTTTGTCAGGTTTCCCCCAAAATGTATCTCTTTATTTGCTTCAAACGCTGTGTGGGAGCGGTTTCCATATTCTCCCATATGTCGTAGTCTGAAATTACACTTACACGGAAACGTCGAAACTCGGAGCAGGAGGAGGCCATTCGGCCCTTTTGAGCCTGCTCCACCATTCAACATGATCATGGCTGACCATCCAACTCAGTTCCCTGTTCCCACTTTCTCCCCACACTCTTTAATCCCTTTAGCCCCAAGAACAATATCGAACTCCTTTTTGAAAAAGCTCAATGTTTTTGACCTCAGCTGCTTTCTGTGGCAGAGAATTCCACAGGCTCATTGCTCTCTTGGCAAAGACATGTCTCCTCAGCCTTGTCCTAAAGGGTCTATCCCGTATCCCTAGACTGTATGACCACTAGCCCTGCACTCCTTATTAATAGGGAACATTCTTCCTGCTTTCAACTCACTTTTGAGGTGGAAGACTAGGATTTAGGCATTTTAGTTGGGAATCCCAATGACCATGTTTAAGGCTGAGATTTTTCATAAGTAAGACTCGATGGGCTGAATGGCTTACTTCTGTTTCCGTGACTCATGGGCTATTATGACCTCAGTTTCCCTCACTATTCCCACATCCCTTCATTCCCCAAGTAGCTGAGAATCTAAGTTGAGCTGCCTTGACGACTGACCTAACCTTTATCCCAAAACTTTAGTCTGCTCTGTGACTACTTGATTTTTGTATGAAAATAGTAAACCGAAGCGATGGCTGGTGTACCAGAAGGTTATCAGCTGGTCCTAGCTCTGTTTTCTCTTTCACCCTTTTGTGTTTCGTCCCTTAACACCCCTCCCCATGCCACCCTGCTATCAGTTGCGGTGCTGCAGTCTCTCCCTCTTAGTAACCCCAAGGCTTACCACACTGAGTAACTCCCAGAATTTATTTATCACTCCACAAGGGTCAATGCACTCCCAAAATGATAATGTTAAAGGAATTTCTGGTTAATACAAAATCCTTTGTGTTGTCAAGGTAACTTGCTGCTGCAGGAACCACTGAACAACTAAGTTCCATCACCGACCTTCCCAGTGTTTCCCTGCTCTGTAATTTAATGAAGGACCACCACATCGCACATCAAGTCCCCACACACGGTAGTGAGCAGGTGGGTCTGTCTTACTGGATGCTGGAGGTGGATGGAGCACTTGCCCCCTTCTTTTCTTCGAAATAGAAATATTTTGCATCTACTTGAGAGTGCAAACAAGGTGTCATCTTTAATCTCTGATTGGAGGGGCGTAGCAAATAGGGGTAGCAGTGCTCGCCATTCAATATCATCGTGACTGATCATCTGACTCAGTGCCATATTTCCACTTTGATCCCTTTTAAGAATTGTATCTAACCCCTTCTTGAAAGCATTAACTTTCATTGGTCAGTGCATTGAATATAGGAGTTAGGAGGTCATGTTGCAGCTGTACAGGACATTGTTTAGGTCGCTTTTGGAATCTTGTGTGCACTTTCGGTCTCCTTCCCTTCAGAAGGATGTAGTAAAACTTGACAGGGTTCATAGAAGATTTACAAGGATGTTGCCAGGGTTGGAGGATTTGAGTTATAGGGAGAAGCTGAATAGCCAGGGGCTGTTTTCCCTGGAGTGTCGGAGGCTGAGGGGTGACCTTATAGAGGTTTATAAAATCATGAGGGGCATGGATAGGATAAATAGACAAAGTCTTTTCCCCAGGGTGGGGGAGTCCAGGACTAGAGGGCATAGGTTAAGGGTGAGAGGGGAAAGGTCTAAAAGGGACTCAAGAGGCAACTTTTTCACACACAGGCTGGTACAAGTCTGGAATGAGCTGCCAGTGGAAGTGGTGGAGGCTGGTACAATTATAACATTTAAAAGGAATCTGGATGGGTATATGAATAGGAAGAGTTTAGAGGGATATGGGCCAAGTGCTGGCAAATGGGGCTAGATTACATTAGGATATCTGATTAGCATGGACGAGTTGGACCGAAGGGTTTGTTTCTGTGTTGTACATCTCTATGACTGTATGACTGTAATTGCTTTGGTCTCAGTGGCTGACTGTGGCAGAGAATACCAGACATTTAACGTTTGAAACAGCACCTTTGACAGTGCAGCACGGTCTTCAGTACTGCGTGCGGATCTCTCAGCCTGAGTTGGTGTGTGCGAGTTGCTGGGCATTTGGTGGCACTGTTTTCTGGTTGATGGGTGAGGATGGACCCTGCCAATGTGATGATGGTAGGTCATTGAAACCAGGTGGTGTGACCTGATTCTGTGGCAGTGCTGGGAGATCAGGACATGCTCACACATTAACCACAAAGAATCCTTTATTAAAAATGTCACCTTCCTACAGTTGGGGGTATTTTCCTAATGTCAGGAATATGTCCTTTTTTTAAACCTTTTTGAAATGTAATGCAGGTTGCAGTATATTTGGGGGAATAAAATCATATTGCACGAGCCATTCTGAAATTCACGCTATCTCAGGGGCAGCCTATACCCCCTCTCTGTGAGAGTGTGCACTTTAACGAGCTTGTTGTAATCCAGAGAGATTTCCACCTTCTTTTCCATCTCCTTGCAGACCAGAAATCTCTCCTGCTCTTACTCCTGGCAATTGGTGTGTGTTTTGGGAGGATTTACAGGTTGATGTGTGACCACCATGTCAACACTCCTTCCTTGGCCATCAGGTCCTGGACTGGGACTTGAACCTGGGATCTCTGGCTCAGAGACAGGGTCACTACTGTTGTGTCACAATGCCTACATGTCTATTAATGACAACTGCGATTTGTATAGTGCGTATTTGCAAGGCAGTTCATGGGAATCATTTTACACAGAACCACATGAGTAAACATAGAAGCCAGTAATCAAGGGAGGTTGGTTAGCTGAGCTGACTGGGCAGCGATACCGACAGCGTGGGTTTGATTCCCAAACCAGCTGAGGTCATCATAAACGCCTCTCGTCTGAAATGTGTTGACTCTCTGGTGAAACAACCACCTGTCATCTTCCTCCAATGAGCGAGCAGCTCTCTGGGACTATGGTATTTGTTGTAGGGTGTTATTCAGGCACATAGCTACCAAATGTGGAGCAATGAAATTTGGGGGTGCAGAAGAGCCTAGAATTGGGTCAATTTGTCTCAGTTAATGGGTACCTTACTCTGAACAACTTCTCTTTCCAATCCTCCCACTCCCTCCAAATCAAAGGAGTAGCCATGGGCACCCGCATCTGCCCCAGCTATGCCTGCCTCTTCGTAGGATATGTGGAGCAGTCCATCTTCCGCAGCTACACTGGCACCACCCCCCACCTTTCCCTCCGCTGCATCGATGACTGTATCGGCGCTGCCTCGTGTTCCCATGAGGAGGTTGAACAGTTCATCCATTTTACCAACATCTTCCACCCCGACCTCAAAATTACCTGGACTGTCTCAGACTCCTCCTTCCACTTCCTAGACCTCTCCATTTCTATCTCGGGTGACCGAATCAACACGGACATTTACTATGAACCAACTGACTCCCACAGCTACCTACACCTCCTCCCACCCTGCCCCCTGTAAAAACGCCATCCCATATTCCCAATTCCTTCGTCTCCGCCGCATCTGCTCCCAGGAGGACCAGTTCCAATACCGTACAAACCAGAAGGGCCTCCTTCTTCAAAGACCGCAATTTCCCCCCAGAAGTGATCGACGATGCCTTCCACCGCATCTCCTCCACTTCCCGCTCCTCCGCCCTTGAGCCCCGCCCCTCCAATCACCACCAGGACAGAACCCCACTGGTCCTTACCTTCCACCCCACCAACCTCCGGATACATCGTATCATCCTCCGTCATTTCCGTCACCTCCAAACAGACCCACCACCAGGGATTTATTTCCCTCCCCTCCCCTATCAGCGTTCCGAAAAGACCACTCCCTCCGTGACTCCCTCATCAGGTCCACACCCCCCACCAACCCAACCTCCACTACCGGCACCTTCCCCTGCAACTGCAAGAAATGCAAAACTTGCGCCCACACCTCCCCTCCTCACTTCCCTCCAAGGCCTCAAGGGATCCTTCCATATCCGCCACAATTCACCTGCACCTCCACACACATCATTTACTGCATCCGCTGCACCCGATGTGGCCTCCTCTATATTGGGGAGACAGGCCGCCTACTTACGGAACGTTTCAGAGAACACCTCTGGGACACCCGGACCAACCAACCCAACCACCCCGTGGCTCAACACTTCAACTCCCCCTCCCACTCCACCAAGGACATGCAGGTCCTTGGACTCCTCCATCGCCAGACCATAGCAACACGACAGCTGGAGGAAGAGCACCTCATCTTCCGCCTAGGAACCCTCCAACCACAGGGGATAAACTCAGATTTCTCCAGTTTCCTAATTTCCCCTCCCTCTACCTTGTCTCAGTCAAATCCCTCAAACTCAGCACCACCTTCCTAACCTGCAATCTTCTTCCTGACCTCTCCGCCCCCACCCCCTCTCCGGCCTATCACCCTCACCTTGACCTCCTTCCACCTATCGCATTTCCAACACCCCTCCCCCAAGTCCCTCCTCCCTACCTTTTATCTTAGCCTGCTTGGCACACACTCCTCATTCCTGAAGAAGGGCTCATGCCCGAAACATCGATTCTCCTGCTCCTTGGATGCTGCCTGACCTGCTGCGCTTTTCCAGCAACACATTTTCAGCTACCTTACAACAGTTACAACAATGGCCAATCACAAAGCGGGGATGGAATTTGCCAAGTCCTTTCCACTGGTTAGACCTTCTGACTATGTATGTGACTCACTTGCTGGCGGGGGCGGGGGCAAGACAAAGTTGGAAAAGTTAGCATTGTTCTTGTGAACTTGGACATACTGTTATAACTAATTCCCAAAATAGGATTCTTCTCTATGTGTGACGTTTCTGAAGGAGAATGAGCTCCTTTCTGATGAACAACATGCATTGCTCAAGGAGGTGTCATTATCAGTAGAGTCATAGAGATGTACAGCACGGAATCAGACCCTTGGGTCCAACCCGTCCATGCCAACCAGATATCCCAACCTAATCTAGTCCCATTTGTCAACACTTGACCCATATCCCTCCAAACCCTTCTTATTTATATACACATCCAGATGCCTTTTAAATGCTATCATTGTACCGGCCTCCGCCACTTCCTGTAGGAGAAAGTGAGGACTGCAGATGCTGGAGATCAGAGCTGAAAATGTGTTGCTGGAAAAGCGCAGCAGGTCAGGCAGCATCCAAAGAGCAGAAAAATCGAGGTTTCGGGCATGACCCCTTCTTCAGACTCATGCCCGAAACGTCGATTCTTCTGCTCTTTGGATGCTGCCTGACCTGCTGTGCTTTTCCAGCAACACATTTTCAGCTCCGCCACTTCCTCTGGCAACTCATTCCATACACACACCACCCTCTGCGTGATAAAGTTGCCTCTTAGATACCTTTTAAAATGTTCCCCTCTCACGCTGAATCTATTATCCAAGCAAGGCTTTGCTTCTGGAAGGAAGGCCGTAGTGACATTAGTTGCAGTTGCCATTGAATTAAACTGTTGAGTCTGCAAACAGAGTGGTGGTGACGTTGTGTATTCACCTGAGAACTGAGACAGTCTTCGCAAGTGAGCACGATCCAGTGGCTCGGTACCTTGTCAGTTCAGTTGTAGACCCTCTGAATGAATACAGTTGTTCACAGAGGGGCGTGAGGAGGGGCTGGTGAGGCAGGGTTACTGAAACCCTGGGAAACCCTGCACAAAGCAGAGGGAGAGGGCAAAGAGAGGGAGGAGGGTCAGGGGGTGGAGTGCGGAAACAACAAGGGTCAAGTCAGAGGGAGGGGGTATGCAACATTGAACATAGAACATTACAGCACAGTACAGGCCCTTCGGCCTTCGATGTTGCACCACCCTGTGAAACCAATCTGAAGCCCCTCTAATCTACACTATTCCATTATCATCCATATGCCTATCCAATGACCATTTAAATGCCTGTAAAGTTGGCGAATCTATTACTGTTGCAGAAAGGGCGTTCCACACCCTTACTACTCTCTGAGTAAAGAATGTACCTCTGACATCTGTCCTATATCTATCGCCCCTCAATTTAAAGCTATGCCCCTTCTTTGCTAGCCATCACCATCCGAGGAAAAAGGCTCTCATAGTCCACCCTATCTAACCCTCTGATTATCTTCTATGTCTCAATTAAGTCACCTCTCAACCTTCTTCTCTCTAACGAAAACAGCCTCAAATCCCTCAGCCTTTCCTCGTAAGACCTTCCCTCCATTCCAGGCAACATCCTGGTAAATCTCCTCTGCACCCTTTCCAAAGCTTCCAATAATGCGGCGGGCGACCTGCACTGTACGCAATACTCCAAGTGCAGCCTTACCGGGAGGGCAATGGGTGGTGGCATTAAGAGGAGGGGGAATTGAGGGTGTGGGGGCATTGAGATGGAGAAGCTGAGATAGAGAGCCAGCGAGGGTTAAGAAACTGTGGTGATGTAGAAATGGGAGGAGGGGTAAGGCAGGGGGAGTAGCTAAGGTTAGTTCTAGTGCAGTCCTAGTTGAGGATGTGAGCTTTGATCCTCCTGCGTTTTGCTCATCATCGTCATTTTCTAAAGCAGTGATGTTGAGGCTGCTTGAAAACAAGTTGTTGGGTTGCGACAATTTAATTTACGTCCTCTCTCCCTGCTGCTCTCGCCCCCTTCAGAACATTCAGCCCTCCCCACCCCGCTCAGAACATTCCGCTCACCCTCTCCAGAACATTCCTCCCCCCCCCCCCTCTCCCCACTGAACATTTTACCCTCCCCACCCCCAGAACATTCTCACCCCCCCTCTAGAATATTCCAATCCCCCCAGGACATTCCTTCTCCCCCCCCCCCCCCAGAACATTCCACTTGCCCCCCCTGAGAACATTCTGAACCCCCCGGCCCTGGGGGTAGATGCGTATATCCCTTGACGTTGGCTTTGTTCAGTCTGGGTGGTTATAGAGCCTCTTTTGCCACTGTGCCTCCTCGTTGCTGTGAGATGTGAAGTGAGTGGCGTCTCTGAAAGTCACAACAAACACAAAAATAGCTCGCACAGGCCGGAGTCAGATGTTTGAGCGATCGGCTGCACAGGTGGTTTTGTCATAACGTCACCCCACTGTGCCCCCCCCAACCTGAAGCCTGCAAACGGAGGAGAACAATTGTGTTACATACGGGAGGTGGATGAGATGGGACTGCTGCAGATCAGCGCTTTGTGAAAGGCAGATAAGACCAAACAAACATGTTAGGCCAGGTTGGGAGGGCCTGTGCTGTTCCTGAGGGTATTTTGTCTTACTGCAGCCTCACTGCTTTCTTCCCGGGCGCCTACGCGAGTCTGTCCTTCCTCAGAGGATGTTCAGTTTCTCCCCACAAACAACAAGCCCGATCCATGGCCTTTCTCTTTTTGGCAAAGAGAGCCCCACTGCACACTGCGCTCCCCCCCCCCCCCCCCCACCTTCCCCCAACTTCAGAAATCAGAGACAGCGAGGATGAGGGTTTTGACCCATTTTTGAACACGTGTCTCACTGTCTGTGTTAAACAACACCCAAAGCAGCTCAGCAACATTCCTCTCTCGACATGCCTCTCCTCTGAGCAGCTTTGAACTGCAAGGAATAGGGTTTTTTTTCCCTTAAAAAAAAATTGCCCAACAAAAATAGTTCCCAGAGCTGACTGATGCTCATTACAGCTGTTCTCTTTGATTTCTCACTAGCTCGGAGGAGTTTTTTTCCCTGACTTCTCTCCCTTGTGGTACATAAACTGAGAGTTGACCGTCTTGTTCTTAGCAAAGGCCCAAGAGAAGCCTCGCTTAATTTCTTCTTTTATTGCTTGTGGTTCCCATTGCAGTAGGTCACCTCAGCAGCACAGGGTTGGCATATTGCTAAAAGGAGGCAAGAATTTGAGGCCTCACATCTTGCGCTTTCCACAACAAGGAGGCAAGATACAGAGCTCTTTACTTTTTATGTGTTTAAAAAAAAAGAGTGACTCCATTTTGTTTTTGAACACGAGAGGAGGCAGCTGATTGGCTAGGCCTCCATTGACCTGGATGCACAGCTAGAACAGTTAACTGTCAGTCTTCATTGTCAGGCCAGGCAGTTCAAAGCCACATGAGTCAATGAACACAGAGCTGCTCTGTGTTGGGAGGCAGAAAGGAAATTTGTCCGTGCCTACTGCACTTCCTTTCAAAAGCAAAAGGGGTCCTGGAGGCAGCACAGCTCTTCTGCTTCCCCATGGCAACACCCCTCCACACCAATCAGAATCTACGTGGCTGGCTTGGTCTGAGGGCTTTAAGGTGCTGTGGGATCATTCCATTTCAGATCGAAGGCTGGGGAGTCAGGAAAGAGAGGGGAGTTTAAAAGTAGTAAGCGTTTGACTTGTGAAAGGTATCAAAGCGAGGCCAGGGAGCAAGTTTTCACTGAGGCCTTTTACAAGTACCTTCAAATGTTCAGTGAAGGGGAGCAGGGGAACATGGGCGTGTGGCTGTGATAGTACGATTGTGAATGTGCGACGTTTTCTCTTAAAATAAATAAAGTAGCCAAGGGCATAACCCCCACGGGGATGTTACGAGGAGTTGGTACTGCCACCTCTGTACTAGGTTGGCAGTGACCTGCGGTTCAGATCCCTCCCTCAACAACAATTGCATTTGTATAGCGCCTACGACATAGCACAGAGCACTTCAAGCTGAGTTCTTCACTGGCACGTCATGGAGCAACATTTGATACCAAACCTCAGGAGGAGATAGGCGAGTGACAGGAAGTGCCTTTTGAGGAGCATCTTGAAGGAGGAGATTGAGGTTTAGGGAGGGATTTCCAGATCTTTGGGCCTGGGTTGCTGAAGGCACGGCCCCCCTGAGATGGAGCAGTTGAGATTGGGTTCCACACACAGGTTCTCAAATGGCTCGTGGATTGTTTAAGGTGATGGACAGAGATCTTCTCCTGCAGGAGGTGGGATCGTATTAAACTGACAGAGTCAGTTGGGCTCATTCCAAATGCTGGTGAGAATCCCACATAAAATTCCCAATCCGTATCCAGTGGTATTAAGACAACACCCTCAGGAAAGCGAGAAAAGGTCCTTAGAAATCCAACAAACCAGGAAAAGTTGAAAATTGAGGTTGATATATGTAATACTCGAAACGCTATACAGTAAAATGTTTTAGATACCAGAAGGAAGACTTGCATTTATATAGTATCTCTGAGAGCTTGAGGATATCCCAAGATGCTTGCAGCCACTGAAGTATTTTTACAGAGTGGGAAAGGCAACAGCCAGTATGTACAGGGCAGTGGCCTTCCAAACCAGATATTTTTTGTGTGATGATGTTTGTTTGAGTGACAAACATTGGCCAGAACTGAAGGACAGGCTTCACTGTATTTCTGGAGACACACATGGGTGAGTCCGATAAGATTTCTTTCTCTGAAGGGCTTCAGTGAACCAGATGGGTTGCTGCAATAATCACTGGCAGCTGTCCTAGACACCATTATTGAGATAAGCTTTATATCTTTTATTTATTGATTCATTTGATTCAAAGTTCACTGTTTGCCATGGTCAGATTTGAACTCCCTTCACAAGAGCTGTGGCATGGGATTCTGGGTTACACTGTTACCTGGTGCCAGTCTCCTGCCTTTCTCCCATATCCCTGCACACCCATGGTCTCAGAGTAATCAGCCCATCACCTCGTGAATGTTTCAATTGAACCTGCCTCACCATGCACTGCTACCTCACAGCACCGGGGACCCGGGTTCGATTCCAGCCTTGAGCGACTGTCTGTGTGGATTTTGTACGTTCTCCCTGTGTCTGCGTGGGTTACGTCTGGGTGCTCTGGTTTCCTCCCACAGTCCAAAGCTGTGCAGGTTAGGTGAATTGGTCATGCTAAATTGCCCATAGTGTTCAGGGACGTATAGGATAGATAGATTAGCCATGGGACACACGGATGACGGTGGAAAGGTGGGTGGGATTCTCTTAGGAGGTTCGGTGTGGGCCAAATGGCCTAATCCTGCATTGTAGGTATTCTGTGATACCTTCTGAAATTTATATCTATACGCCATTGTTTCTTCTGGGTGCTCCGGTTTCCTCCCACAGTCTAAAGATGCGCAGGTTATGTGAATTGACTATGCTAAATTGCCCGTAGCGTTCAGGGATGTGTAGGTTAATGTGCATTAATTGGGGTAAATATAGAATAATGGGGATTGGGTTTGGGTCGGATAATCTTCAGGGGCTAGATGTTGACTTGTTTGGCCAAAGGGCCTGTTTCCACACTGAAATACTATTCTGTATTTCCAGGCAGTGCATTCCAAACACTGACTACTCGTGTGTGAAAAAGATTTGTTCTCGAATCACTTCTGCTTTATTTCCACGTCACTTTTCAACCTGTGCCCTCTCACTCTTTACGAGCAGGTAAAACCTCTCCCTGTCCACTCTTTTCAGCCCGTTCATGGTTTTGAAACCCTCAATCAAATCGCCTGTCAGCCGCCTCCTCCTCCAATGAGAGCAGCTCCAACCTTTTCAGTCTGCCCTCATCGCTGAAGTTTCTCATTCCTGGAAAAAGGCACATCACTGCGGATGCTGGAAATCTGAGCCAAGGCAGATCCGGAAGTACCCGTGAAGAGAAAACAAGAGTTAATGTTTTGAGTTCGGTGACCCTTCTTCCTGACTTCTTTGTTTCTCGTTCCTGGGTTGTGGTGTTTTTCTATAATTTGTACTTTACCAAATGTAGAAATGTTTACAAAGGCTAGGCAATGCAAGGCTGTTTGGCTGAGCCCATCCAGTTGGTCAGTGAGTCTGTTTGCTTTCTGATTGGTGCATCGGGTGGCAGTGCATCAAGAATGTGGCGCTGATGGACTAATAGTGGCTGAAGTGAGGGGACAGTGTTTGTAGCCTCCAGGAACACGTTTGATCACACTTGGCAATCCTTCAGGAATAGGGAAGACCGGGGACACAGTTTAAGGATACGGGCTGGCCCATTTAGGACAGTGATAAGGAGAAATGGCTTCCCCAGAAAAGTTGGGTTAGGGAAAAATTTCTTCACCGAGACAGTGGGGACCCTGTGGAATACACTGTCAAAGAAAGCAGTTGAAGCCAAAACATTGAATGTTTTCAAGGAGGTCATGGATATAGTTCTTGGGGATAAAGGCATCAAGGATTACAGGAGGAGAAAGTGAGTTGGATGATCAGCCATCATTGAATGGTGGAGCAGGCTCGAAGGGCTGAAGGGCCTCCCCCTGCTCCTATATTTCTATGAAACACATTTTGAAGAGAACAAAAATGTTCAAGAGAAAAGGGGGAAAGAAAGCAGTGCAAATGATTATAAGAAAACAAACAAAGTTTACTCTTGTGATCACCCAGTAGTGAGTGCAGAGCCAGTGTTTCCTTTGACAAATTGACCTGAGGACCAAGTCGCCCCAGCTCCTCCTCGCACCCCTCGAAAGAAGTTGATGGCTTTGCTCCAGCAATCTTTTAAGTGGTCTGTAGTTGATTTTCTTTGCCATTTTAATTGTATTTAAAGTGCTCTTAAAACGCCAGCCCTTCATCCTTTTTGTCATCACGCTGGCTGCTTTAGGACATTGAGGTTTGCAAATGGGGGAAGTGCATCAGAGCCTTCCTTTCGCCTTCTCCTTTTTGGTTAAAGCTGCTCTGTGTGTGTTACGTGAGCTTCAGGCGAATGACAGCGAATAATTGCTGAGGCACTCAGTTTGGGGAGAAAATATTTCTTTCCTCACGTTCTCATTGAAGTCAATTCCACACTCCTGGTGCAACTTTATTTTAAATGGTAAATATTAATACCTGACCCCTTTTGTCACGGATGGTTATTTTAATGGATGGATGGCAGGTGGAATGGTTGAAGAATTATACATAGTCATTGATATAAATACTTCAGTGTTTTACTGTCCACTGAGTAAGATTTGAAAACTGTATTGGAGAGTTTATTGTTAACTCTTTGCACTAAATCTGAAATTCTTTGATTGAGGGAATACTTTTTAACCCTCCCATCCCCTGTATGTTTTTGTATGCGAGGGACTCCTGTTGTGCTGCTAAAGGAGGAAGCGTGCCCACAGGGAGAAGCAATGGTGGTTGGATAGGTTCAGGCTTAGCACAAAGAGGAAGAACATTACATTATAAAAATGGAGGGGAATTCTCAGTGATGTTTGACTGTGTTCCTCAAATCTGCAGTGGCTTCAGCCATCGTTTCACAGACCCAGCTTTAAAAGAGTGAGGTACTGAATCAGGAGGAGATGTCATTAGGGGAAAAGAGGCCATTCAGCCCCTTCTTTTCTATGGTGTTTCTCATTTCAAAGACTTGTATTGACACATTTACGCAGTTCTCTTTGAAGCCTGTTTAAGATGGTGTCAATCTTATTAGTAACATCCAGTGGTTTATAGCCGGAGCCCAGTTAGATATATGCTTTCTTTGCTCCATTGAACCTGGCAAGAGACAAAACCAGAAATTGCTAGAAAAGCTCAGCAGGTCTGGCAGCATCTGTGGGGAGAAATCAAGAGTTAACATTTCGGATCGAGTGACCCTTCCTCAGAATCCTGATAAGAGTGTTGACTTTAGCTACATATAATTTCTTGAGAGCCTGCTGTTTGTTGGCCTTGATGTCAACAATGAAAACCAGAGTATTCTTGTCCTGAGTTTTCTTCACAGAGGACACAGTGCTCAGAGGGAAATTAATGATAGCACAACAGTCCAATTGTTCCTACTGGGAGCTCTGTCTCTGGGATACTCTGGTTTCCAGCTTGGTCTGAGTGTCCTGAGGTAGGTGTCATCCTAATTTTCTTCTGCCTGTGAACTCCCTTCAAAATGGCCACCTTGGCTTTCGAGGCCTTATCTTCTGCGTTGGGTTTTATTGGGGCGGAGCTGCCCAATTCATTCCACTGCCCTGCCCGTTTCTCTTCACCCTGTCATCTGTTTTTACTTAATCACTGTGCTTCTTCGCAAACTGACTGAAGTGGTGTGTTGATCTCACCAATTCAGAGATATAGCTTTGAATTAACGCGTTGTACGTGATCCGGTGGCCTGCTTTGTTTAAAACAAAACCTTACTGATAGATCTGACCAGAAGGCTTCACAAATCATGGGTAACTTTGAATACCGTGGTTCAGTGGCAGTACTGTGTTATATTTGACTCGAGTTGCTGTGGCAATATCTACTCTTTACAGATATGTTGTAGCTTGGATAGTGATGGTGGAGGTTCAATGTTCCTTCCTGTGTGGATGGCTGAGGGATCTCTCCCACCCTCACCACTTGCTGTAGGTGTAGGTGGAAAGATCTGAGGGTGGTACACTTGTTTTGCCACGATCTGACCCTGGTCACTAAGCCATGGAGTAGGGTTTTGAATGCAGTACTTCTGGCTCAGAGCCGGGGACATTACCCTCTGTATCACAAGATCGTGCCCTACGTTTGATTAAGGGAAGCCTAGATGCACACAACCATTCCTACAATGGTTCACTTGTCATGTTGGAACAGGGTCAGTCAGAATAGGAGTTCCCTGACTGGGGCTGTTAACCGATTCAATCAGGGAGCTATGGGCATGATGGGGCTCGCTTCCTGGCGTGAGGTGTGAACCCACAGCAGGGTACGAAGTGAATCGGCAACCGTGTGAGCCAGGGCTCCCTAAAGGTCAGGGGTCAGGACCCCAGGTAAGGTGTGTGTGTGTGTGTGTGGGGTGGGGGGGGGGCAGGGGAGCGATGTTTGGTGGGAGTGGGGATGGCACGTGCTGCAAATTTGGACTCCCGAGTTCTGCTGCCAAGTTCTGACTGAGGTACAACAGCAACTATGCCCCCCCTCACCGTGGGAGCTGCAGCAGTGATCAGGAATAATGGACGAGTTGGACCAAAGGGTCTGTTTTTGTGCTGTACATCTCTATGACTCTCTGTAACGTGTAGATGCTCAACAGACTGTGTGAATACAGGTCCCTTCAAACCCAGACAATGGGGTAATTGAAAGTTGACTGTTGGTTTTGGCCTAGTCCCTTTAGACAGAGACAGAAACACACACACCACACACACACCACACACACACACCACACACACACACTCAAACACACACACACACACACACACACACACAGACACAGACACACACACCACACACACACACACTCAAACACACACACACACACAGACACAGACACACACACCACACACACAAGCCACACAGACGCACACAGACACAGACACACACCACACACAGACACACACACAGAAACACACACACAGACACGCACACACACGTGCCCATCGTTGTATTCCTGATCCTGTCACTGGTTCTAGAGTAATCTGCAGGGCACATGTGACTGCTGTTCTAGAACTGTGAGTTAGACTGTAAGACCAGGGAAAAGAATGTGTAATGGATAATAAAATTGTCAAAATGGAGGAGCAAACATGCAGACTGTTATCCTTCAAAGCTCCACCTCCCACTGAGTGAACCATCACAGTTTCTTCAGAGCTGGCTTGATCAGTGCTAATTATCAGAGTCTGTCTGACAGTTAACTGGTACATCTTTGTCACATCTCTAAGCTGATAAGCCCCGTGTCAATCTGCCTTTTCAAGCCTCTTTACCATGAAGCACCTTAATAAGACCGCCCTCTGACGCACTGGCTGTTTCCTTCTGAACTTAAGACCATCTCCTAACGAGACGTTCCAAACCTCTCTGATGCAATTGAATCACAATGGTAGAAGTTCTTATGTTCTTTTTTTGAAAAGGGGTGACTCCCTCGAAGAACACAAGCTGTTAACTCGTCTGTAATGGACAGGTTCCATGGCTCAGCCTATACTGTAAATCCCTCTCCCCCCAGCAAAACATTCACAAGCAGCACTTGCTGAATATGTTTGCAGCTGACGTTAGGAATAAATTTACAAACTAGCTGAGAAATCTTCCTTCACCGAGTGACCCTGACCATAATTGTAGTACAGGCAGTCCGTAGGCTGTTGAATTGGTTCCATTCTGGAGCCCATTGGCTGAAACAGATGCAGGACTATGGAACGCAGCTGCTTGTAAGTACCGGAAATCTTAATTTGTCAGGTCTTTAAACTCAGCCCTCCCCCCCCCCCCCCCCCCACCCCCCAAATGGGACCGTGTTTGTAAATTAGTCCTGGAGAAGGCAAGTTGGTGGTGTAGTGGTGATGAACTGGCAATGCAAAGCAGTCCAATGGAATCCTCTGCAGACACTATTTCAGACTCAGCTGCAGTAGCAGGTAGAATTAATAAAGAGACCTTTGTTCTCAGGATGCAGGTATCGCTGACCAGGCCGGAGAGCATTTGGGAGACATTGCTTTAGATCTGGAGTCACATGTAGGCCAGACTGGATAAAGTGTGGAAGTCTCCTCACTGCAGAATCTAGTTCAGCCAAAGGATCATTGCAAAGATGTACAGGTCTGCATTGAAGGAGTTAGATGGAGAGGGATAGGAGGAGGCTAGATTGGACTGTAAGGACCAACTTGTATGTCTGCTGCAGATATGTTGCAATTGCAGCATGTTCTTCCCTCTCTGATTTAAGGGTGCAGATTTGCCGTCTCATTCTTGCTGCTTTGTGATGTCTTGAGGACGTGGGTGTTTTAACTGTGCGCATGGATTTGCATCAGTCAAGAGTGTGGTGCTGGAAAAGCATAGCATCCGAGGAGCAGGAAAATCAACGTTTCGGGCAAAAGCCCTTCGTCAGGAATGATGAAGCCCTTCCTCACACCACACTCTTGACTCTAATCTCTAGCATCTGCAGTCCTCATTTTCACCCTATGTATTTGCATAGTCTTTGATCGAACGATATACATTGTGTGCCACCCCTCCTTCCTATCCATCAGATCCCTTGGCGATAGAGTGAATTTAGCTCTCCTCATCATTTAACAGTGCTTAATAGGTGGGCATGTGCCAACCCATCCAATCATCCCTGGCACAGAGTGCCTCCAGAAGTCAATCCCAGTCAGCGGAAGGTGGAGACTGTGGACTTTCTGTCTGGGCCATGGATGCCCTCTTTACACCTCTTGTGCCACATCATAAATTTAGAAGGGAAGTTACCTCGCCTGGTCTCTGTCAGGCGTCTGGTTCTTGAGTGTCTGGTGGGTCGAGATTTCACTTTTCCCCCTCCTCAGGCCAAGGTAGTAGGTGCCACTGGAGCCCCATCTAGATGTCTGGTTGATATCACAGAATGAATAGAATCATAGAATTCCCTGAAGTGTAGAAGCAGGCCATTCAGCCCATCGAACCCACACTGACCCTCCAAAGAGCATCCCATCCAGGCCCAACCCCTGTACAGTCCCAATAACCCTGTAGCTAATCCACGCTTTCCTGGACTCAATGGGTAACTTCCCATAGCCAATCCACCTGACCTGCACATCTTTTGGATTGTGGGAGGAAACCGGAGCACCCGGAGGAAACCCATGTAGACACGGGGAGAACGTGCAAACTGCATCCAGACAGTCACCCAAGGGTGAAGTTGAACCCGGGTCCCTGGTGCTGTGAGGCATCAGTGCTAACCACTGAGCCACTGTGGTTAGAGATTGGACAAGTATTGCCCAGGTTAGAGAATGGATTTGCCCCCTGCTCCATATCATGTACATTCTCCCCTCCTGCCTTGCTCTGTCCATGGAGGAAAAACCACAGTGTTATCTTCCAGTGCTCCTCCACCAAAGGAAGGGGCAGAAATGGTGGACAGTCTTGGTCTTGCCTTTAATTAAGGCTCAAGTCAGTGTTCATTTTACAGAAGGTGATTGTAACCCCAATGTTGGTTTGATTTGCACTCTTCGGGTTTGCACTTATTGTGTGACCAGGCATGGACTGGGGAGCAAGCAAGTCGAGGAAATCAAAGGATGTTGAGGAGTAGGCAAGAAATTGGGAGTTGAGGCTATGGTGGAGGTCAGCGGTGGTCTTATTGAATGGCGGATGAGAAGGACAGGCAGAGCGGCCTTCTGCTCCTCATGTTGAGAGAGTCGAGGTTCTGTTAACGATCCTGTTCAATCAAAGAAGGACGTGTGGAGAGAAGGTCACACACCAGGGGTTGGGTACCTTGGCAGCTGAAGGCGTGCAGTAGAGTGGAGCAGTAGAAAACTGGCAAGCCAAGGTGAGAATTGGCGGAACGCAGAGATCCCAACAACAGCAGGGGGAGCTTACAGAGATCCAGAGGGGTTTAAAAACATCCAGTGAGGGGGATAAAACCTGAGGAAGGAAATCATCTTGGTACACACCAACATCAAAGAAATGTTCTAAGTTTGATAACCCTCCTATGAATCAGTTCACACTGTTTCACTATGTTAATACACCTACATAAATACACTTTATTGCATTATAGATGACTTCTGAGGTGTTTAACTGGTTAGACTATTTGTATCATTAATCTATTGTGCAGCTACAGATCTCTGACTGACAAACTGAACTGTTTGGGCTGTTTGCCTGAGAAAGTATGTTGGCACCCAAACTAAAAAAGTTCTTGCCTTTAAAATTTTTCTTCTGCCCCCACCCCCAGCTCCTGATTGCCTTGTGCCAAATGGAGTGAGTTAGAGTAACAAGACACACCCTCCACTGTTGGATCTGTCCTTCCTTCAATCGCCAAGATGTTCTCCATTTGGGATTGGATCCAGAAAATCCTTGTGGAGCTTTATTACACAACAGCCATGAGTGAAACCTCAGCAGCACCAATTTGCATTACTCACTGTTGGGATGTGGGCATCGTTGGCTGGGTCACCATTTATTGCCCATCCCTATTGGCGCCTGCTAACTGTCTTCTTGAAGCGTGTGGTGTTATAGGGACACCCACAGTGCAGGTGGGGAGGGAGTTCCAGAATTTTGACCCTGAAGGAATGATGATATATTTCCAAGTCAGGATAGAAACATAGAAGATAGGAACAGCAGGAGAAGGCCATTCGGCCCTTCGAGCCTGCTCCACCATTCATCACGATCATGGCTGATCGTCCAACTCAAAAGCCTAATTTTGCTTTATCTCCATAATCTTTGATCCCATTCACCCCAAATGCTATAATTAGCCGCCTCTAGAATGCATTCAATGTTTTGACATCAACCATTGTACTTCCTGTGGTAATGAATTCCACAGACTCACCACTCTTTGGGTGAAGGAATGTCTCCTCATCTTTGTCCTCAGTGGTCCTCCCTGAATCCTCAGCCTGTGACCCCTGGGTCTGGACACACCCATCGTCAGGAACATCATCCCTGTATCAGTCTAGTTTGGAGGGGATGGTGTTCCCACGTATTCTGCTGCCCTTGTCTTTCTAGATGGTCGAAGGTGTTGTCCAAGAAGCCTTGGTGAGTCAGTGCGGGTGGTGAGATCTGAGCCTTCCCATTGCTCTTACATCATGCCAGAGTCAAATTGGGTACTGCAGATGGCAATGGTGGGATTGGTTAAAATCTGAAGACTAAAACCCCCTTTTTTATTGACTCTAGTGAAAACGTTCATATTGTAGATTGGCACCAAATTCCTTAAATAAACTGACAAACAATGCCGACCACTGCATCAACATCCTAAACCAGATGGCCCTCAACTTCCCCTAAAGCTCAGTGAAGCAACTGATGAGGCAGAGGAACTGCAGATTTCCTGCCCATCAGAAATCCACACGCAAAAAAAATCTGTAACCTGACTCCCTTATTTTGAAGCGCTGTTCTTCGGTTTTTGAGGTGATAGTGTTCTGGCCAGCCCCTTGTGCAGTTGGTTCATGGGGCCTTGCAGTGTCATTGTTGGGGAGGGGGAACACGTACAAGAGTTAGGACTTAATACCATTACTGCTCAGGTACCTGCTGTCAGCTCTGACAGGAATGTCAGTGAATGCGAAGCCATTTATGCCTGTTACTTGCAAAGTGCTCTTCTGGAGAAGGGTTGGCTGTATCTGTAGTTGCCTGAGCAACTTGTGTTGCCCCAGGTACAGTATGTAGACAGACCTGTGAGCCTAATCCTGCTTTCTCCCCATAACCTTTGATCCCATTTTCCCCAAGTGCTATATCTAGCCGCCATCGTCTAATCAGTGGCACTATTTTAATGTCCCTTCCCTTTCCTCAAACTCCCCCTACTCCATTTCCCTAATAAAGACCAGAAATGGTTCTGTGATTCACAAATGTCCGTGAGCACTTGCTGAATAAATATCTGCACTAAATTTTAAAGTAGTTGTTCTGCCTGAAATTGTGGCCTGAATGTGTAATGAAACCAATCAGGTGTTGCGAGCGTGGAAGGATTTGTGTGTGTGTGTGTGTGTGTGTGTATGTGTTTTCGAAACCTTCGGTGGCTTATTTTTGGATGGCTGTGCAGGATTTCCTTGACAAATGAGCTGCAGGAGTGCGAGATGCTGGATCATATCCTGTTGAGTTCAGGGGTCACTCTGCCAAAACTTTCTGACTTTGTCTGCAGACCACCTGTACCATATTGGCGAAGTCAGGAGGAGACAAATATTGCCCCTTTCTCCCCTTTTTCCATTGCGTTCTGTTTTAATTCCCATGACCGCGTGCTGCCAAGGGATCCTTCATGGAAGACGGTGGCCACTTTAATTAATAGCTTTATTTGTGACGTTGGTCTGCTGCATTAAGCACTAAATCCTGGACTATGCCGTCGCAAGGAACCGGGAGCTGTCCCCTTTGAACTGGTTGTGCAAGTCCGTAGCTCGAATCTGTGGAAAGTCCTGAGCACTGAGTCTGTCGGGTGTGTGGGAGAGGACTGGTTCATTCGCCATCAGCACCCCCCACCCCCACCCCCATGATGGTGGTCACCCTTTTGCTCAACCTGTTCAAGGGCCCCAGAGAAGAGGCAGCATTCCCCATCCCTTTCCTCTCTCTGTGTGCTGAGCCCTGTTGACCCCACAGTGGCACCCCGAAAATTGTGGGATGCAGGAGGGAGATTGATAGCCCAGTGAGTCCACCATCTAAAGAGCCAGGAGAGAACTTTAAGTTACCTAACTCTGGAATTCCCAACTCCCAGCTCTCAACATCTGTGGGGATTGAAGTCCAGGAATTAAACAGACAACGCTGGAGAAACTCAGCAGGTCTGATAGCATCTGTGGATGGAGAAGCGTGTCACATTCTTTTTAATATAAATATCTATATCGATACATAGTTACTAAAGTAGGTGGGTCTTTAAAGGAGCATATGAAGAAAGTGTGGTGCTTGAAAAGCACATCAGAATTCCTGAAGAAGGACTTATGCCCAAAACATCCTGCTCCTCGGATGCTGCCTGACCTGCTGCGCTTTTCCAGCACCACACTCTCGACTCTGATCTCCAGCACCTGCAGTCCTCACTTTCTCCTTGCATATGAAGAAACAAACAAACAAACGTTGGAGTTTGACTCTATCCAGCAAACAAATACAAGGCATTTGTTACTCATACAAGACTATATTTATATAGCAGGAGTGTCTGATAACTGAACGGGCCCCCCTGACTTCTCCACCTCCAGATGCTGCCTGGCTAGCTGTGTTCTTCCAACCTCCTGCCTGTCTACACTATTAAACGTTTGGCAGAAAGAGCTCAGACAGTGGTCTTTCAGAAGTCACGTGACAGCAGGTTATAATCCAAAGGTTTATTTGAAAATCACACAGAGCGCAGATGTGCTTCTGTGAGCACCTGACCAAGGAGCAGCGCTCCGAAAGCTCGTGTGATTTCAAATTAACTTGTTGGACTATAACTTGTTGTCGTGTGACTTCTGACTTTGTCCACCCCAGTCCAACACCGGCACCTCCACATTGTAGTCTTGCCCCACTGAGCTTGACGGTAGCTGCCCCAAGCTTTGGTGTGTCCCTCAGCGAGTAGTCCTGGACCTTGGGATGTGCCAGTCTGCAGTACTCCGTCAAGGTCAACTCCTCGCAGTTAACATTTTGAGTCCAATATGACTCTTCCTCATAAGAAATGTTTGGAGGGAAATGAGCCAGGAGCAGGCAGGTGGGACTAGTTTAGTTTGGGATTATGTCAACGTGGACTGGTTGGACCGAAGAGTCTGTTTCCATGCTGTATGACACTATGATTCTGTAAAGAAGTCTTGGTGCACTTGTACAGGGTTTTGGGACCACATTGGGGTTGCTGTGTGAAACATCCACATTTAAGAAAGGATATACTGGAGGCAGTACAACAAAGATCAGTCCCTAGGACAGGGTTGAGTAAATTGGCTCAATATTCTGTGGTGTTTCGAAGAGTGAGAGGCGATTTCAGTGAAACGTACAAGACTCTGTAATTTAAATTCCCTGATCTGCAGAAACAGCATCAAGGTAGGGGGTTGATGATTTAGCACTGAGCTGAGAATCATTTCACTCAAAACGGTTGTGAATCTGAGAAGAGCAAGATTTAAAAGGGACCTTTTCACGCAGAGGTTGGTTTGCATGAGGAATTCACTGTCAAAGGGGAATGGCGGGCGCATGTAGCGTTACAATATTCAAAAGACATTTGGACAGGTACGTGAATAAGAAAGGTTTAGAGGAGTATGGGCCAAACACAGTTAAGTGGGACTAGTTTACTTTGAGATGATGGTCAATATGGACCAGTTGGATTAAAGGGTCTGTTTCCCTGCTGTATGACTTCATCTATTTAAGATTGGGAATAGGTAGAGTTTTGTTATGACTTTAGGACACAGTGGCATGTAATGGCTGTCAGGAAATGTTTATGTTCCTCATGATACTCTGACTTGTTGTAGTGGGGAATTTGTTAGCAGAGATGTCATTCAATCCCACATTGCTACACTTGCCATTTTATAATTTTAGATTAGATTAGATTCCCTGGGGCCCTGGTGCTAACCACTGAGCCACTGTGCCACCCCTGTTGGAACTTGGGCATCTGGAGATAGCTAGCTATCAGCATAGCATTACCCTTTTAACTTCTAGTTTTATTTATCGGTGGGTTTCACTGGCTGGGCCCAGTATTTATTGCCGGTCCCTGATTGCCCTGGAGAAGGTGGTGGTGAGCTGCCTTCTTGAACTGCTACAGTCCACCTGGGTTTGGAAGGTGCTGTCTAAGGAGGCTTTGGTGAGTTTCTGCAAGGCATCTTGTAGATGGTACACACTGCTGCGACTTAGTATTGGTGGTGGACAGAGTGCCAGTCAAGTGAGCTGCTTTGACCTGGAAGTTGTTGAGCTTCTTGTGTGTTCCTGGAGCAGCACCCATTCTGGGCCAGTGGGAAGTATTCCATTACACTCCTGCCTTGTGCCTTGTATATGATGGAACAGGCCTTGGGGAGTCAGGAGGTGAGTTATTTGCTGTAGTACTCCCTAACTCTGTTCTGATATTGTATTGTGGAAATAGGCCATTCAGCCCTACAAGTCCACACCGACCCTCGGAAGAGTAACCCACCCAGACCCATTCCCCTACAACTCTACATTACCCCAAACTAATGCACCCAACCTACATATATGGTGATTCCAGTTGAATTTCTGGTTAATGATGACCCCAAGATGTAGATAATGGGGGATTATGTGATGGTGGCACCATTGAACGTTTGATGATCTGGTCTAATAAAGGCCTCAACCTTACACAGTAGCTTTGATCAGTGGTTTACCTCCACTGTTGCTGTTGGCTGTAGTCAGAATGTGATAATTAGGTCTCAGAGCCACCAAATTACAGGTAGGAATGTCGACCTGGGGTTATCCTCCTGTTCACTATCCACTGAATCGAGCATTGTGTTTCAGAGGCCTGAGGAGGAATTGACCTGTTTTACAGTGCCAGCCCCTGCAATTGTATCAGCTCACGCATGATAAAGAGGGACAGGCAGGGAGCTGCGTAAATGCAGACAATTCTACAACAGTTGAGGCCTTCAAAGGTGTAGGGACAGGAATTGGTGTGGGATGTTCTGGAGAATCCTAGTGGCCAAAAAGTGATGCATTCTTTTCTGAAACTGAGGGGAGTGAGGGGCAACTTTAATGGGAGCAATCCGTCCTCTATAATCCAAATGCCCTAGTAACTGGCTTTTGGGTGAAGTTTACAGGAAATCCTTCAGCACCCCTCAAAAGTTTGGATTTTAACTTTCCAGTTAACTGTTTTCCATTTTTTCATTGTCCGTGGTCAGCAGTGTCGAATCCTGTCTCTTTTGCACAAGTTTTATCTTTTTTTCTAAAACATACAATTTCTGTGCAAGCTTCCCTTTTTTTTAAATCAACAACAGCGTACATTTGTACAGCACCATTTAGTGCAATGAAACATTCCCAAGCACTTCATGGGTGTGAAAGGGGACTCCAGTTGATATAAGTCAAAGACTGTAATGCTGGAAAAGCACAGCAGGTTAGTCAGCATCTGACGAGCAAGAGAGTTGATGCATTGGGCATAAGCCCTTCATCAGGAATGCCCTAGACGTCGACTCTTCTCCTCGGATGCTGCCTGACCTGCTGCGTTTTTCCAGCACCACGCTCTCGACACTGATCTCCAGCATCTACAGTGCTCACTTTCTTCTAGTTGATGTAATATTGGGTCAGAGGGGCATAGGAAGAGGTTTTAAGAGAGTGTCTTAGATTTAGGAAGAAGGTGAGACTGGGAGATGGAAAGTTCTAGGGTCTTGGCAGCTGAAGTCACAACCGGCAGTGGTGGAGGGATTATAGGCAGGACAGCTTAAGGGGTTGGTGCACATGTTTGTTTGTTTGCCTGTTTCCAGTTTTAATCAGCTTTATGCCTTGTTCCCACTTCCCAAACCAACTGCCGTCCTATTAATTGTCTCACATATACTGATTTTGTGTTTCTGTCTCCCACTCTCTCAACCATTTTTCCATATCCTGTTCGATTCCAATTGTTACTCCACTTCTATTGCTGTTAATGCATTGCCTTTGCTCTATTGCTATTGCTCTGTTGCTATTACTCCAGCTCCTTTGCTTCTAGGTTCCCCTTGACTGTCCGTGCGGTATTTCCCTATTATCACAGAGTGTTTCAGCTATTCTTGTTGGAGTTTACTCCCAGTGACTAGCCATGGATGTTTTAAATGCTGAAATGCTTCAGACTGTATTTCTGTGTCACACCCGTCCTTTAATGGAACATTATCAGTAAACCATCTCTTACGCTGAAACTCGTGTCATCACTTCAAGTGAGCCATCTCTCCAGAGCTGACACCTGGAAAGTGTTGAACCTTTTATCAGGCAGACTGGGTTTCTGTTAGGATGGCTGCAACTGTGTCCCATCATAGAATCCCTACAGTGCAGTTGGAGGCCATCTGGCCCATCGAGTCTGTGCTGACCGTCTGAAGAGCATTCACCCAGTGGCGCCCCATTCCTGTCACCCCACCTCCCGAGTAAAATTTTTTAAAAGCGTTTTCGCTCTGGCACCTTGTAAGATCTACTCTTACTGTGGCATGTGGTGTGTTGTTGTGAACAGTCCCTCCACAGATGAGTTTGTGAAGGATTTGTTGATCTTCCCCACTGACCTGATCATAGTTTGAATCGCTGCATAATGCTGGTTGGCATTTCAGGGGAATGACAAAGGACAGGCACTGAGGAGTTTATCAAGGTAACCCCTAGCTCCTCACCTAGCAGAATTCCCATTTATCCAAGTGCACTTCTGGAAAACCCTGGCTTTGGCAGTGGGGCCTTACCTCAGTGCCTGAGGTTAGGCGTAGGAACAGTAGTAGGTCACGCAGCCCCTCTGACCTGTTCGGGGAGATCATTGCCAATCCGATTGAGGCTTTGACTTTGCTTTTGTGCTGCCCCCCTCTAACTGTTGATGCCCTGTCCATGTGAACATGGGAAATCAGAGGCAGACTGTAATCATTCAGGCAGACCAACTGGAAAGGAGCATTGTTTATTATTGAACAATAAAGTAGAGCCACTACATGTGGTGTACATCCCAGACCAGGACAGACAGTTCTGTAGACCCACCCTTGGGTCCTCAAAGCTGCCTTGACCTGCTGTGCTTTTCCAGCTTTACATCTGTTGGCTCTGACCTCCAGTATCTGCAGTCCTTGCTGTCTTCTGCAAGGGCTCAGGTGATGAGTTCCAGCCTTTGCCTGTCACCCTGGGAACTCATACGCAATGAGCTCCAAAAGGAGATTATTAGTGATTCCGTGTAGGGGGTTATCTTGCTGTCCATTAAGCCCTTGAGCCTGCTCCGCCATTCAAGAAGATCTGATCCAATCTGTTTGTGTAATAAAATTCCACTTCCCCACTTACCTTGATTACTATTGATTCTAACAGAAGTCTACCTTCCTCTGTCTTAAAAATATTAAGTTAAAAAATGACACAATACCAGATTATAGTCCAACAGATCTATTTGGAAGCACTAGCTTTTGGAGTGCTGTTCCTTCATCAGGTGGTTGATGAAGGAGTGGTGCTCCGAAAGCTAGTGCTTCCAAATAGATCTGTTGGACTATAACTTGATGTTGTGTGATTTTTAACTTTGTCCAACTCCAGCATCTCCACATTATTAAAAATATTAAACAGTCCTGTCTGCGCACTGCCTTCTGAGGTGGCAGAGAGTTACATAGGCAGACAATCCCCGCCCCCCCTCCCCCCCCCCAGACAGGACGAAGAGGGTAAAAACCATGCCCACCTTGGTGTGGGCTGACATCCCTTCCACATTAAATCTCCCCTGCCCTCCCCCAGATCAGAAAGTAAATAGATTTTGGGGGGAGGGGTAGAGGGAGAAAAGATGTGGAAGTACTAAAGGACTCCCCACCTGCCTGGATGGGTACAGGTGGTGTACCCATGCAGCCCAAGACACAGCAGCATGTTTGATAGGCACCCCATCCACCCCCTTCAATATCCACTCCCTGATGCGCAGTGTCATCTACAAGAAACACAGCAGCAAGTCTGCAAAGACTGGCATGACAGCACCTTTTAAATTTGTAGCCTCTTCCACTCAGGGGCACCATATGGGGATACCCTCACCTTCTCTCCCCAACCTGACCACCAAACCACAAACTATCCTAACGTCCATATCCATTTTGCTGTTTGGAGGGGGTTTGTTAGATTTGATACCTGAAATGTGTGGATTCTCTTATGAGGTAGGTTTGGACAGACTGGGCTGGTGTCCATTGGAGTTTATAAGAGTGAGGGGTGATTTGACTGAACTGTGCAGAATCCTGAACGGTCTTGACAAGGTGGATGTGGAAAGGACATATCCTCTTGTGGGTCAGTCTGGAACTAAGGGGCAGAGTTTTAAAATTATAGGCTACCCCTTTCATGATCGAGATGAGAATTTCTCTCTGAGGGTTGCGTGCCTTTGGAACACTGTCTGTCTCAGGAGATGGTTGGGGTGGAAGGTGGGGGGAGGTGGTTTTATTTTTGAAGACTAAGCTAACTGAGAGCTTGTTAGACTGAAGATTGTCAGGAATAGGTAGGAGCATGGAAGTTCAAATGAAAACAGACTAGTGGTGTTCTTCCTGAACTGAATTGAATTAACTTTATTGTCACATGTACTGACGTGAGCACCGTGAAAAGTTTACTAGTCACCACTTAAGGTACTGTCTTAGGTACAGAAGTACTTGGGTGCAAATTGTTAAGTACAAATTCTCAGGAAAAAAATAAAGAAATAAAAAGAACAGCCTTCCATGATAATATAAAGGGGGGGGGGGGGGAAAGTGAGAATTTGAGATGTCATTGGCCACAAGGGACAATCTTTCTTTGTATCTGCGATATGATTTCTGGTCACTGCAGGCCTCATTAACGTGCGTTCTGCTGGGAGGTCTTCATCAGCCCAGTGTTGAGGACAGACACATCCCGCTGTGTCCCTGGATCAAAGCTGGGATGGAGCCAAGTGGCTGAGCTGGACCCCAAGCTGAGGGTCATTGGTGATTGGGCAGTGTTGGATGGTGGTGTGGTTAACGTCTTTGCTGGATGAACGGTAATAAGTCAGTAGCTCCCTCATTGCCTGTTAGCTTTGTCCTGCTTTTTATAGACAGGACATACATGGCCAATTTTCAACATTGTTGGGTAGGTGCCAGTCTCCTAGTTGTACTGGAATAGATTGACCAGGGGAGTGACTCATTTTAACTTGAGCTTTCCAACGGACTGATTGCCAGTGCCCGCAGTCCCTGCTGTGTTGAGAGAGCACGTGTGTTTCTTCACATCACATTGAGTGACCCTGAATTAGTCAGGACCGGAATCTGCCATGTTGGGAGCACAAGAAATGGGAGTGGCAGGAGACCATTCGGCCTATCAAAGCATACTGCAACATTCTGCACAATCGTGGCTGATCTTGGATACATTGCCACCCACAACCTCGTTTCTCTGAGACATCAACAATCTCTCTGTCCCAGTTATAAATGTGTTTAACGATGAATTATCCACAACCCTCCACAGTGCTGAATTCCAACAATTTGCAATCCTCTGAGAGACATAATTTCGCTTCACCTCTCTCCTCGATGTTTGGCCCCTCAATCCTGAGCCCACATGGCGCACACAGCTAATGGAGAAGTCACCTCTCAACCAGGCTCCTTCAGACTCTTGTATGTTTCAACGAGACCCCCTCCCATCCTTCGAAACGCAAGAGGAAATCGACCCAAATTTCTTCAACCTAGTAGGATGACTGTCTCCTTCCAGGGCAGCAATTCTGTGAAGTGCTTCAAGTTCGTTTTAATCAACTTGTTCAGGTGTGTCTGGAATTGGTGGAGCTTGAACCCAAGCCTCCTGGCCCAGAGGTAGGGACAATACTATTGCATCAAAGAAGCCCCTTTTGATTTCAAGTTAACCTATTGTAACACATGTCTGGAGCATGGGATTTGAACCCAGGACTCCTGGCTCCAAGGTAAGAGCGCTACCACTGCACCGCATCCAATGAAGTTATACCCAAATGTGAGTGAGGACGCATATATGGTCTGTGGAACCATGCTACTGTTGTTGGTTTTGAAGACTGCCTCTCCCGATCCGTTGTTGTTGTTGACGATATGTTGCCATAGTATGGATTTGTGTCCCACTCAGAGCTGCTGCTACTGAGAGATGGGGATTTGTAAACGCTGCGCCCTCTATGGACCTCCTGCTGAGGAAAGTGAGGGCCAGCTAAAGCTGAGAACAACTGCACCAGGAATGAAAGAAGGGAGAGACGAGGTGGAGGGACCAATTGACTGCATAGAGTCTAAATGATACTACTTAATCGCCAACTCAGCTGGAGGTGAGGCATCACGAGCAACTTTTCTGGCTTTCCAGTGCGGTCGGGGTTATTTGAAATCGAAACTCGACGAGGAAGTGAGTTGACACTAAGCTCCTTGTCTTTCTCTGTCATCACCCCAGCAGTGTTTCACCAGCAACTGAAACCCGAGGTGCTGAGCTCCAGCACTCGCCCTGAAGCTGCATTTCAGGTTTTTCAGGCCCAGACAAAAGGCTTTGTTTCCCTCAGAGGTGAACTGAAGCAACAACCCAGCTTTTATTTTCTCCCCTCGGCAGCTCTTGGCTCGGAGACCTGCTGCTTCGCCGCCGCCGATTGGCAGCTTGGGAATGCTGGGTAACGAGTTATTGCGGCAAACAGACAGCACCTCTCACCTCCTTCAATAAAAATTACCCAGCACAAAGTACACTGAGCTCTGTGTTGCGACACTGCCATCCACATCAGTGTTTCTGTTCAGTTCTGTGGCAGGTAAATGAAGAATAAAGTCTCCCTAGCAATGCGTTGCTGTGTCAGAAGGCCACACGTTGTCTCAGAGTGCTTATCATTTGCATACCTTACCTCTCTGTCCACAAACTGTCTACCCAAAGGACTTTTGCAATCATCCAAAGGAGGAATTTTCATGCTAATTGTCAAGACATTAGGACCAGCAGTCATCATTTAAACATGGTTCCTGTAGTTGAGGGAGTGATTGGTTTATTCACTCATGGAACGCCATGTTACTAGCTGACAAGCAGGTGGCTGGAAGAACACAGCAAGCCAGGCAACATCAGGAGATGGAGACGTCAACCTTTCAGGTGTAACCCTTCCTCAGGACTTCAGGTTACTGGCTGAGACGGTATTTGTTACTCGTCCCCTCAGTGCTCCGGAGAAGGTGGGGGTGAGCTCTCTTTTTGAATTGCATTATTTCTGAACAAGAGCACCCACTATGCTCTTAGGATGGAATTCCAGGATTTTGACCCAGCAACACTGAAGGAATGGCAATGTATATCCCAAGACAGGATGACGAGGCTCCGATAGGAGCTTGCAGATGGTGGTGTTCCCATGCATCTGCAGCCTTATAACTGGAGTGGTCTGGGAGATGGGTTTGGAATGCGGTCGGGGTATTTGAAATCGAAACTTGACGAGGAAGCGAGTTGACGCTAAGCTCTTTGTCTTTCTCTGTCGTTTCGTCACAACTGAAATTCGAGGTGCTGGGTTTTAGCACTTGCTCCAAGACAGGAGGTGCTGACTCAGGAGCCTTGTGAATTTCTGCTGTGCGACTTGTAGATGGTATACACTGCTGCTACTGAGCATCGGTGGTGGAGGGAGTGGATATTTATGGATGTGGTGCCTACCAAGTGAGCTGCTTTGTCCTGAGCTTTGAGTGTTGTTGGAGCTGCATCCATCCAGGCAAATGGGGAGTATTCCATGACACTCCTTTCTTGTGTCTTGTAGACAATGGACAGAATTTGGTGAGTCAGAAACAGCATTCCCATTGATCATTTTATCTTCCATCCGGACCTCCAAAGTTATTTTCTGGAACCTCCCCGGTGGATGATCCACCACCATTCATGTCTGGATCTGGTCAGACTGCAGAGCTTCGATCTGATTGGTTGGTTGTGACAAGTTTGAGGCTGCCCCAGCTGTCAGGGGATGTTTGGTCGAAGGGGGTGTTTGTCTGATTATTTTACACAACCTTTGGAAAGAGAGGGCCCAGTATCAGAGTAAGAGTGGACAATGCTGTTGGTCGGAGGCCTAGCCACTACATGTCAGCATGGCCAGGGCTGGGATAATAAGCTGCTTTCGTGGTGGAACATCTTGTATAACCTTGGAGCAATATTGGAACTAACATTGTTATCCAGGACATAATATGCACTGGTTATGCCTCCAGCAACACAGTTTGTACTTTCGGATCATTTGTATGACCATGAACATGTGAAAGCTTAATTTCTTATGACTTGCATATTACCTGAGTCACATCAAGTGTAGCATTACAGCATAGATCTCAGAATGGCACTGTACCTTTAAGACAGCTGGATGATGTCACAGCAGGATGCTGATAATCTTTCATCCCCTTGGTAACCAAGACTCAGCACTTCAAAGATGCTCTCCCTACAGTCCGTCAGTGATCTATATAATGTAACATTATCATAAATAAGCATAGAACTCCCACATAAGTTTGAGATGCATCTGTTTATTTAATTGTTAATAAACTTCAAGACATCAGGCTCAATAGAAACTCCATCTTCGTGCTGTATGTTACGTATAGGGAAGTACTTGGACAGTATCACACTGTTTCATGCTTAAACACATGATCAACATTTGAAATAGGGTCTGTCCTTTTTTTTAAAAGTGTATTTCACAGCTTTTATCTGGAAGATTATGTAGTTTAGATTAGTGGGAGGCACGGTGGCACAGTGGTTAGCACTGCTGCCTCACAGCGCCAGAGACCTGGGTTCAATTCCCGCCTCAGGCGACTGACTGTGTGGAGTTTGCACATTCTCCCCGTGTCTGCGTGGGTTTCCTCCAGGTGCTCCGGTTTCCTCCCACAGTCCAAAGATGTGCAGGTCAGGTGAATTGGCCACGCTAAATTGCCCATAGTGTTAGGTAAGGGGTAGATGTAGGGGTGTGGGTGGGTTGCGCTTCGGCGGGGCGGTGTGGACTTGTTGGGCCGAAGGGCCTGTTTCCACACTGTAAGTAATCTAAAAAATATCTAGATTCATAGAGATGTACAACACGGAATCCATGGGCCCAGAAGATTCCCTCCTGCACTGTGAGGGTCTGGAAGGCCCATTTGTGGTATTTTACCCTTCTCGTTTTCCAAGTGTCAACATTTGAAACTGACTCTCCATTTCTACCCCATGTCCTTTTTCGTTTGTTAGATTTGTTCATTTGTCTACTGGGATAGAGAGCTGTCAGTCAGGCAAATCTTTTGGGAATGTGGGATTCCAGAGATTGGGAAGAGTTCTTCTCCACCTCCATGGGATAAAGGGTCCTATCTGATCCCGAGCAATCAGAGATTGGCTCCTTCTGGTGTTGACCCTCCACAAAGGCTAGGCAGATAAGGGTGTGGTTTGTGATGCTGCACTTACTGAAGAGCTTGCTTCATGTATGTGGCTGAAGAGCTTCTGTCAAATGGCAGCTTTGTCTAACAGGAACTGTCTGGGAGACACCCACCTACTGTTCTCTTCAGGCTCAGTTGCTAGTCTGTTGACATGAGGAGGACATGGGTGGCCACCTTACGTAGCTATTCTTGAGTCTCCCTCTCAATGCCACATTCCCAGGTTTGGGAAGCAAAATACAAACAAGCAACAAGAGTTCACCCACAGCCCTTCCAGTCTGTTCCACTGTTCGATAAGATCATGGCTGGTCTGATTTAAGCACAACTCTACATTCCTGCATCTCCCTGATAATCTTTCATCCCCTTGGTAACCAAGACTCAGCACTTCAAAAGAGTGAAAGATTCTGCATCCACTGCTCTTTGAGGATGGAAATTCAAAAGCCTTAACCCTTGGTCAGTGAGAGTTAACATTTGGAATGTGGTATGACTCTCCTTTGGAACTGCTGCAGGATTCAGCTCCAAAGAACAGTCCTATGAAAAGTCATCTAGACTTGAAACGTTAGCTTGCTCTCTCTCCATGGATGCTGCCTGACTTGCTGTGATCTCCAGCAGTTTTTGTTTTTCAGACTAGACTTAAAATGTTCACTCTGTTTCTGCCTCTGCGGATGCTGCCAGACGTGCTGAGTATCTCCAGCACTTCGTGTTTCGTTTTTAGATTACAACATTTTCAGTATTTTGCGTCTATTTGTACAGGTTACTTCAGTAGAATTGCATCCCGGTTTCCGTACTGGGGCTTTTGTTGCTGCATTTGATTGTTGTGTGTAATGTAGTCTGTTTCTGGGGAAGTTACTGAATTCTGTAAACATTTTGCAATCTGTTTTCACTTTGCGAATGAGGTTGTAGTACAACTTCTTTAATTCCCACACTCTGTCTGCGTTAGACCTATCAGCATCCTTCGAGAATGGCTAGAGATGGGGAAAGGATAAGAATCAACTATCTAATTGATAGCAGAACCCCGACCAGAGACTGTCCGTCTAAACTCACCTGAGAACACTGTCTTTAACTTCCTGTGCTTGGCTACTCTCATCTCATTTTCACCCAAGATCATGCTGATTTTTAAGTCATTTGAGGCGCTGTGCTGGCTTATAAAATTTAAAGAAAATTCTTATCATTTAAAGAAAATTCTCGCTCTCGCCCCCCCTCACTCTCTCGACCCCGCTCTCTCACCTCTTCTCTCTTTCTCTTTTTTTCTCTCGGGCCCCCTCACTCTCACGCCCCCTCTCTTTCCCCCTCTCTCTTGCCCCCTTTCTCACTCACGCCTTTCTATCTCTCTCACCCCCCCCCCGTTTCTCACCCCTCTCTCTCACCCCATTTCTCTCTCCAGCCTTTCTATCTCTCTTGCCCCTTCTCTCTCTCTCACACATCCCCCTCTCTCTTTAGTGCAGATGTGAGTAGCTAGGCCAATGTTCACTGCCCATTCCTAATTGCCCTCCTGAAGGTTGTAGTGAGCTTCAGTTTTGAACCATACAGGCCATGTGTTAGGAAGGGAGATTGTTACTTGCTCACTGTAGATAATGCAGTGGGCTAGGTCTGGCCTATCCTGGAGTCTGGAGTACAGAGTTGTCAGCTGGTGAATTTTCTGTTGTGCATCAATAATGGTCTCACAAAGCCTAGGCCTGCTTTGTTCTCTGTCATTTTTCCCAGATCTCTGGCATCCTTGGGGAGGTTGTTTGATCAGACTTCAGTCTAAATGAGGGTCAATTAGTTCACGTTTCAGAGTTTAGGATGTAGTTAAAGGTTTTGATATCTGGACCTTTTTCAAGCTCCCTCAGGATACTTTACTGAGAGAAAGCCATCCTGCTGTGATATTTTCTCTCAGAAGAGAGAGGGGGATCTTTCGTTTTGCTAAAGTCAGAAGTCACAGGAAATGGAAGTGTAACTAGTGTAGTGGATGTTTAATTTATTCATTAAGCCCTGGATGTAGGTGCCTGCACATTCATGGGTGACCTCTGGTCTGGTCACTCTGTTATAGAAAAGATGTTATGAAGTTGGAGAGGGTTCAGAAAGATTTACCAGGTTGTTGCTGGGACTTGAGTTATCAAAGTAGGCTGGGACTCTTTTCACTGGAGTGTAAGAGGGTGAGGGGTAACCTTTATAGAGGCTTATAAACTTGAGGTGCATGGATAAGATGAGTGAGAACAGTCTATTCCCCAAGGTGGGGGAGTTCAAAACTCGGGGGGGGGTGGAGGGATATGTTTAAGGTGAGAGGAGAAAGGTTTAAAAAGAACCATGAGGGGCAGCTTTTTCACACAGAGAGTGGGTTCATAGGTGGAACGAACTGCCAGAGGAAGTGGTGGATGTAGGTACAGTTACAACATTTAAAAGGCATCTGGATGGGTATATGAATAGGAAGGGTTTAGAAGGATATGGGCCAAGTGCTGGCAAATGGGGCTAGATTGGGTTGGGATATCTGGTCGGCATGGACGGGTTGGACTGAAGGGTCTATTTCTGTGCTGTTCACCTCTATGACTCTGTGACACCTGACGAAGGAGCAGTGCTCTGAAAACTTGTGAATTCCAATAGACCTGTTGGACGATAACCTGGTGTCGTGTGACTTCTGACTTTCTCCACCCCAGTCCAACACCGGCACCTCCACAAAATTTCTTTTTGCTGCCTGCTTCTTGTAGGTTTGTACCTTCAACTGACGCACGTAGGTGTGGACTCAAACAGCAACTCTAGCTCAGAAGCTGTTGCTAGGCAGCCTTGATTACAGGCCTCCCAAATCATTCTGAATTATAAGCCATGAAAGCCATTTCTGATCCTTCATTTTTAAAAAAAGGCTTTGGTTTACATTCTGTCGACAGAGTCAGTTGACTTTTGTTTTGGAAAAAGTAGGCGAACCAAAGCACACTTCAAATCTTGGCTCCTTACTAAACTGTCTACAACCCAGAAATTGTCCAAATTCTTCCATCTCTTCCAGGGTCCCCTATGCTGTTACTTTTTTCGGGACTGTATATTCCCAGCATGCACTATAGTGCAGCACTGAGGTAGTGTGCTTCCTTCCTGCAACCCGGCCCCCACCTGAGGTTCTGGCCCATCTGGTTGTCTTTAGTGGGAGCTTGCTGTGCACCAGGTTTCCTGCATAAAACTGCATTTGAAAAGTAGTCCTGAGTGATTATCCCAGCAGCGCAGCGTTGAGTTAACATGATGAAGGGACCCTCAGGATCTCTTTCCACTAATTTGGCTCTTCACTGGATTCGCCCCTCGATCTGTTTCCTTACTAGGCTGATCTGGAGGGAGATGCTGTGGTGTTTGGGGTGGGGATGGGAAGAGGACTTGACTGGGGTTGGGTAAGACTTTGGGATGGGTCATGATGGCGTGGGGAGTGCGCGCGGTGCGCGGTGGAGTGAAGAAAGTGGCATCCTTGCTGCCCGTTGATTGTGTCATGGCACTGGGTCTCCCTGGGGTCCTTGAATGGTCCTCGCAGCTAGTTTCCACTGGGCCCTTTGATTTGAAATTCCTCTCCCTCCTATCTTGGAGCTGAGGCACTGACCTATCCTCTGTGATCACAAGCCCCCGTGAGCCTGCGAGTTCAGTAATATCCGGAACATTCTCCCCTCTCCCGCTCCCCAGTTTGATTCCTGGCTCTCGCTGGTTTAAGCACTACGGTGGCCGTGTTTGTATCTAACACAATCTTGCTCTGAAATTCTCTTCCTCGCTGATATCTGAAATGGGTCAGAGTTTCAGCATCTGCAGGGGGTCAAGTTTGTCCCTGTAGAGTGTGGCTCCTCAAGGTGTGAAGGAGACAGGATGGCAGCTCCCTTAAACAGAGCGAGTCAGGGCAAGATGCTTATAAAGAGAGGGGCAGGAGAGCAAGGTGCCGTTCAGCCTGGGCTGCAGCGGTTTCTGTTTGAAATCTTGCAGCATTTGTTGAGGACGGCTTTTGAAAGGATGCCGTGATTGGGCAGAGTGCACTTTTCTGAGCAGAGACCTGACTGAGAGTTCAGTGACCTCTAAAGTGAGGGCAGAGAGGGTGTTGTTGTAACAGGCGGTCAGGGACACTGTATTCTGGACATGTACATGTATGTGTGTGCAGGTCATCTGGCACCGAAACAGGCCATTCAGCCCGACCTGGTCTTGTGCTCCCCTTGATCATTCCTCATTGAAATATGCCATCATAGCCCTTCATTGCCTTCCCTCTGTCACGTGTTTATCCAGCCTTCCCTTAACAACACCGATACCAGAATAGTGTGTCCCACATTGTCTTCAGCAACCAGCAAGAGCCAGAGAGCCTCACTGTGTTCCACCGGGAAGGGGGTTTGGTGAAGTTTTGGGATCCCTGTTCTTCTGTGAGCCAACAGACTTCTCCAATATCGGTTCGTGCTTGTCCCTCTCAGAAGTCACAGGTCACCTCGAGAAACAAATCAATGTTGACCCCTCCAGTGCATTACTGAGGGAATGCTCACTGTCAGAAAGACCATCGGCTGGGTCTTTGACACGTTGCTTGATGGCTAGGTGTTGGCCAGGGACACCTGCTCTATCTTACAGTGCCTTGAGTGCCTTGACATCTTTTACATCCAGCTGAGCGGGCATTGATGGGATGTCAGGCTGCCATATCATCGGAAGGACAGCACTGTTGACAGAGCAGCACTCCCCCAGCGCTGCACTGGGAATGAAGCTGTGACATGGCCCTTGAGCCCTGCACTGTGGGATTTGGAGGCAAGTATGCTGTCAGCTGAGCCATGGCTGATGACATTTTGTTTGATAGCTCTAAAGTGAGATGCCTCCCTATGGTGTTAGTGTAATTTGGTGATGAGGTCCCGCTAACCAGGCAACGTGATGAATTTGATGCCAGCTGAGCACTGCGTGGGGCTACATCTTGGGTGCCATTGTGAGAGTGCCATTTCCATTCCCCATTCCCCACCCCCCCACCCCACCCCCTCCCTGTATAGAAACATAGAAGTTAGGAGTAGGCCATTCGGCCAGCACTTCCATTCAATATGAACGAGGCTGATGATCTTATTCAGTCCCCTGTCCAGACCATAAAGACAGAGCGTCCCTGGTGGGAACTAGCAGGCAGTGAATGGTCACCCAACTCGATGCCGGGACGAGGGGGTTTGGGGAGAGGATGCTGGGCCTGTACCCACTGGAGCTCAGGAGATTGGGAGGTGATCTGGTTGATTTATGTAAAAGTCTGAGGGGGCTTGACTGGCTGGGGTGGTGTTTCTCCTGGTGGGAGAGTCTGGAACTTGGATACACCACAGACGACGAAGGGGGTCTCCCATTGGAGCTGGAGGTGGGCAGGCATTTCTTCTCCGTGGAATTTTATTCCCTCAAAGTCAGTGGGAGGTGGTACATGGAGGCCGGGTTGAAATGGTGATTGGGCGAAGAGGCGTTCAGGTTTACAAGGGATCGGTAAGAATGTGAAAGCGAGGCCTAGACTAGAGCAGTCACGATCCTGTGGAGAGACAGAACAGTCTGGGCCAAATGGCCTGCTCCTGCTCTTGCCTCTTATGTTTATCTGTCCCGGAAGCCCTCCCAAGGTGGATATGGCAGTAATCTGGCACAGGGAGATCCCACAAAGTCTGGAAAAAAAAGCAAACAACTGCAGATCTGAACAGAAATTGCTGCCAGACCTGCTGAGGCTCTCCAACAATTTTGGGGGGAAGCAGCAATGCAACTGGGTTGAGCAAGGGACCTGCCTCATTGTTTAGCTTTGTTGGAGATTTTTTGTGGGTTTTGGGTGGGGCGGGGTGGATTTTGTTGGTCATTATTCTGGGGGCCTGTTTGCAAACTGTTTGTTGTCATGTTGGCACCTGAACCAACTTGTGTACCAGGCTGCGGAACTGCCCTGAATCTGATGCCAATTCTCGGAGGTCGATTGTGTATTTTTCCCAGGTGATGGTGTCAGGTGATTTGAAGTCGAGCACAATTGTATTCAAATGGAGAAACCCCAGGCTTCGCATCCTGGTGAAAGGTCTTCAGGAACGACGCTTTCATTTTTCTGCATAAACCCTTCGAGTCTTCCCTTTTTGGACCTTCCTGGTAGTTGCGTGACAATGTTATACGATCCATTCATAGGATGAGGGTGTCAATCTGTTATTGCCCATCACTAATTGCCCAGCAGGCACTTATGAGTCAGTCACATCTGATGTAGGCCAAGCTAGGTAAGGATGGCAGATTTCCTTCCCTGAAGGACAACAGTGAACCGGGTGGGATTTTTCTGACAATTGATGATGGTCTCATGGTCATTAGTCGGATGTTTTTACCAGATTTTTTCATTGAATTCAAATCCCGCCATCTTTAGTGGCAGATTTGAACCTGGAATCTCAAAGCATTAGATGAGATTCCCTACAGTCTGGAAACAGGCCCTTTGGCCCAACAAGTCCACACTGACCCTCCGAAGAGCAACCCACCCAGACCCATTCCCCTACCCTATATTTATGCCTGACTAATGCACCTAGCACTGTGGGCAATTTAGCATGGCCAATTCACCCTCTCCTGCATATCTTTGGACTGTGGGAAGAAACCGGAGCACCCAGAGGAAACCCACACAGACACGGGGAGAATGTGCAAACTCCACACAGACAGTCGCCCGAGGTGGGTCCCTGGTGCTGTGAGACAGCAATGCTAACCACTGAGCCATCGTTCCTCACCGTTTGCAGAACCTCTCAATGGTTACCGCACCAAAGGTGTCCATTTGGCCCATTGTTCCTGTGCTGGATCTGCAAATGTGCCCGGAACCCAGGACTGCTTCCCCCAAACTTCTCCCTTCGTGTTCCCGTTCATAAAACAATCCCAACTGTTCCTTGAGAGCTTTAACGAAACCGGCTTTCAACTCAGTCTCTTGAGCAGCCATTTAAAATCGAAACCACTCACTGTGTGGAGACTTTCCTCCTGTTGTTTTTATTGTATATTTGTCTAATGCAAGTGAGATGATGCACGAGTGACATTGTCACTGGAGTAGAAACTCCAAGATTTGGTTAATGTTCCGGGGACCTGGGTTTTATTGAATTTGATAAAAGTCTGGAAATAAGTCCTAATGGTAATCATGAAGCCATTGTTACTTGTAAAACCCACCTAGTTCACTAATATCCTTTGGGGAGCAGTTCATAGGATCTTGGAAACCCCACAGTGTGGAAACAAGCCATTCAGCCCATTGAGTCCACACTGACTGTCTGAAGAGCATCCCACCCAGACCCATCCCATTACCCTATCCCTGTAACCCTGCATTTCCCATGGATAACCCACCTAGCCTGCTCACCCCTGGACACTAGGGCAATTTAGCATAACCAATCCATCTAACCTTTGGACTGTTGGAGGAAACCCGCGCAGACACAGGAAGAATGTGCAAACTCCACACAAGCTGTCATTCGAGGGTGGAATCGCACCCGAGGCCCTGGTGTTGTGAGGCAGCAGTGCTAATCACTGAGCCACCATGCTGCATTCTTCACCTGGTCTGGCCTACACGTAACTCCAGACCCATAATAATGTGGTTGACTCTTAACTGCTCTCTGGACAATTAGATATGGACAATAAGTCAGCAACGCTCACTCCCATGAATGAATAAAAAGTCTGTATGGAATCAGCTGCCAGAGGGAGTGGTGGAGGCTGGGGCAATTACAACATTTAAAAGGCATCTGGATAGGTATATGATTAGCAAGAGTTTTGCGGGATATGGGCCAAGTGCTGGCAACTGGCACAAGATTAATATAGGATATCTGGGCAGCATGAACGAGTTGGACCGAAGAGTCTGTTTCCATGCTGTACATCTCGATGACTATGACTAATCACCATAAATGTTTCCATTTACCTTAGCTCTCAACTACATTAGATGTAACTTGATGTATAGTGTATGACAGAAACTGGCCATTCAACCCAAACAGATTGTTCTAGCCCTTATTTTCTATGTAAGTTCCACTTGTCTTTCTTTGTCTGATCCAATTAGATGAGAGAACACATTATTACAATCTTGAGTGAGTCCCGATAGTTTAAGATGAGAATCCAGAAAGGATCTACACTGGGGAGATGAGGAATCACTTAATCCTCTTTATGAATTAACTTGTTAGACCGTCTGGAAGTTGAATGATGTTTAACAGAGAACATTACAGCACAGGAACAGGCCCTTCGGCCCACCATGTCTGTGCCCGACCATGATGCCACTCTAAACTAATCTCATCTGCCTGCACATGGTCCATATTCCTCTATCCACTGCCTGTTCATGTCTGTCTAAATGCGTGTTCAATGTTGCTATTGTACCTATTCCTGGAATCTCCCTTGGCAGCACATTCCAGCTCATACCATCCTCAGTGTTTTAAAAAAAACTTTCCTCACACATCTCCTTTAAACTTTTCTTCCCTCACCTTAATCTCTGTGCCCCTTGGTATTTGACATTTCCACCCAGGGCAAAAGTCTCTTGCTATCTAGATGCCTGTTATAATTTTATATACTTCTTATCTGGTCACCCTAGGTTTTGTTTCATTTTCATGAAGGCGTTGCTGGCTAGGCCAGCATTTATTACCCATCCCTAATTGCCTGGGGGGGGAGTTAAGGGCCAACCACATTGCTGTGGGCCTGGAGTCACATGTAGGCCAGACCGGGTAAGGATGGCAGTTTCCTTCCCAAAAGGACAGGAGTGAACCAGATTTTGTGTCATTAATGGTGTCAAGACACGTCGAGAATGAGGTTAACAAAGCAGACAGTATCCTCAGCTGTATAAACCAGAGCTTAAAGTTGGCTTAGAGACCTGAGGAAGGGTTAGACCCGAATGCTGCCTGGCCTGCTGTGTTCTTCCAGCCTCCTGCCTGTATGGAGCAGGGAGGTTTAGTTGAACTTATAGTTGAGTCTGAGCTGGAGTATTGTGTACAGTTCTTGGAGTTGGACTGTAGGGAGGATGTGAGGGAATTGGAGCAAGGGCAGAACAGATTCCTGAGAATGATTTCAGGGATGAGTTTTGTAAATGGATTGAACAGAATGGAAGTGTTTGACTTAGTGAGGAGAAGACTGAGAGGGCATCAGATTGAGGTGTTCAAAATCACAAGCAGGATCTCGACAGACAGAGAGAGAGAGAGAGAGAGAGAGAGAGAGGAACTGTTCCCACTCATAAACTGATCCAGCACCAGCTTTGAAATAATTCGTAAAAGAAGCAAAAACCACTGGATGAAAAAGCCTTTTCTGCAAAGTGAGTTTTTAAAGGTGTGGTGGAGACCGGTTCAACTGAACCTATCAAAAAGCAGTGAGATTGTAATCTAAGAAGGGAAAACTGCATGGAGAAGGTGGGAGGTTGGTGCTGAGTGAGGAGGGTTAGCACAGACACAATAAGCGAAATGGCCTCCTGGGTGGGGCGAGGGGTTGTCAGGGTTCTGAGAGGAATGGAATTGGTTAAGATTGGGGGTGAGTGCTTTTTCGGTGTGGCTTTGTGTGTGATTGGTGGGATGAAATAGGGGTAGTTTGGCAAATGAGTTCTGCTGCAATAAAGACATGAATTGTCAACTTGAATGTTTTGTGGGTCTCTGCTGGCAGAGGTGTAAGTGGCTTGAAACATAATCAGTTCTTTAACCAGAGAGCCATCAGTTCAGTTTTGGAGAAGCAGTTCCCTCTTTATCAGTTGATACCATCTGTTGTCAGTGGTACACTGACTGTGTTAACAGCCCATGTTCTAAACATAACCTCCTCCAGCTGTGGCTGTGTCATGGTGGCTCTCTCAGACTGGAGTCCTCTTGGGCTGAAAGGAGTCCCTGAGTAAATCTATTCCACAAATCCCACCTCGTCAAATGTGCAGGACTGAGCCCTGGGGTGGGGGTGCTGGAGTCTGCTGATGTCCCAACAGTCAAAGGGGTTTTTCAGCAGCTTGGCTTGTTTGTGGTGACGTAGAGTTGAGAGGGGGAAGAGGTTGTTTGGTCGGTCTAACCCACCATCTCCTGCTCCATTGCCACCACCTGCTTTCTATAGTTAGCGACTCCCCAGTGAGATTGAGGTCAGGCCTAGTATGTGTGAACCCCCTCCCACCCAACTCCTTTTCAGGCTCACCTCCTCGCAGCCACTATCTGTGCTCATACAGCAAAGCTGAGCCCATACCATAAGGAATTGGAGTGAGAGTAGGCCATTCAGCCCATTGAGTGTGCTCTGCTGATGACTGAGATTATGATGTGGAGGAGCTGGTGTTGGGATAGGGTGGACAAAGTTTAAAATCACACAACACAGTACTTCCAAATAAACTTGTTGGACTGTAACCTAGTGTTATGTGAATTTTAACTTAACACAACGCTAGATTATAGCCAACAGGCTTATTTGGGAGTGCTAGCTTTCAGAGCGCTGCTCCTTCATCAGGTAACTAATGGGATAGGATCATAAGACACAGAATTTATAGCAAAAGATCACAGTGTCATGTAATTAAAACGATATATTGAACTAGCTGAGATCATGGCTGAAGTGAAAATTCTCAACTCCGACTTTCCTGCCTTTTCCCCATAACCCTCGATTCCCTTATGGATTAAAAATCTGCCTATCTCAGCTTTGAACACTGCCCAGAAACACACATGACAACGACTTGTATTTACGTAGCACCTTTAGCTTTGTCAAGATTTCACTGGAATGTTATGAAGCGAACTAAAGTCGATAACAACAACCCCTATTTGTATAACCCCCGCGACACTTCACAGGAGCATTGTAAATCAGATCATGTCACCAAGCCACACATTATGTAAGGTGGCCACCTGCTTGATCCGAGAACTGGGTTTTAAGGAGTGTCTTAAAGGAAGAAAGCAAGGTGAGGAGGTTGTTGTGTTGCCATAGTCTTACCAAACCATAGGAATTGCTCTCTCATTCAAGAGAAGCGACTGTGGGTGATTTAACCAGAGGGTCACCAGATCTCAGGTCGGGAGAAGAGGTTGAGAAGGAGACTCCTTCATGGTAACCTCAGACTAGAGTTGGGAATTGAGCCCATGCTGTTGGCATCACACTGCTCTGCAAACCGACAATCCACCCAATGGAGCTAAACTGATTCCCAAGTTGGGGAGGTATAGGGAGGGAATTTCACAGCCTCCGAGCCCAATTGTGGTCAGGGATGCTCCAGAGCTCAGAGTTTAGAGGAGCTCTGCTATCTCAGAGGCTTGGTAGGGTGGCAGATATTGATGGTGAGGGGTGACTTGCTGCGATACGGAATGGTGTATGACAGGATATGGAAGGGTGAGGCCTTGGACAGATTCGACAATGTGGAGAAGACCCTCTGTGCATTCCATGGGCAGGGCATTTCATTGTTGCCTCATTACTGGTTGCTGTGGGTCTGGAGTCACATGTAGACCATACCAGGTTAGAATGACAGATTTCCTTCGCTAAAGGACATTAATGTGCTGATGTCCCAACAGTAAAGGGGTTTATTACTAATCGTTCACAAATGTCCTTTAGTGAAAGAAATCTGCCATTCTCACCTGGTCTGGCCTACATGTGACTCCAGACCCACAGCAATGTGATTGATTCAGGTCTGGCCAGTGATAGTGACATTCCATGATAGAGTAAAACAGAATGGTTTGATTGTCTGTAAACTGCTTCAGGGTATTCTCACATTGTGAAAGGTGCCGTATAAATGCAAGGCTTTCTTTTCTGGTTTAGCAAATTGGAACACCCTGTCTGTGCAAATGAATGGGACATGGATTTTTCAAGTTTTGCAGGCATGTAGAGTGAATAGTAGTGAACCTTGTGACCTGTGTACTCTGATCATTGGGAAACTCTGCACTGGAGCTTGGCAGATTTAGTTGTTACGTAGATGCAGGTCCAGGTACATTTAAGAGTTTAATCGGATTGTGTCTGGGAACTTTGTGGATTGGAATGTGCTGCTGGTTACTGAGTCTTGTAAGATCCCCAGTGTTTTAAGAAAACTTTACATTTGCAACTTGAGTCTGGAGAGTGTCTGTGTACGTGTTAGACAATTTAAGTAATATGTTGTAAGATGCACACACTTGCATGTGTGCACTTACGCCCCAGACATCTCACTTTCTTATAGATGCCAGTCTTAAACATTTCGAATGTGCATTTGTGATTTGCAACTCAAAGTGTGGAGCAATCTGCCCAATGCTATAGCAACAATGAAAAAGTCTATCGACTGGGCTCTAATCTACTGAAATCACCAGACTCTGTGGCTACAACAAGAAGTTGTCTTTACATAGCTTCTTCAACGTGATAAACTGTTCCAGGGCACTTCAGTAGTTTGTTCCAAAGCACAGTGGGATACATTTTCACAAAGGGTGATATTTGAGCAAGGCTGCTTGAGAGAAAAGCTGGGTTAGCTCATTTGGCAGGCTGGCTGCTTTGTGATGCAAAGTGACGCCAACAGCGTGGGTTCAATTCCCGCCCTGGCTGAGGTTACCATGAAGGACTCTCCTTCTCAACCTCTTCCCCTCGCCTGAGGCACGGTGACCCTCAGGTTAAACCACTGTCAGTTCTGTTTCTCTACTGAGAGAGTAGCCCTGTGCTCCTCTGGGACTACAGTGGCTATATTGCAAAACATGTCTTCCCCACCAGTGCCTGACAACCTCATGTTACAGCAAGTAAATCACATCCTGGTGTGTGTTCCTTGCTTTTATTCTTTCCCTTTCTGTGCTTCTCTTTTCTGTTAACCTTTCAACAGTCTCCTTCCTGTCTTCCGTCTGTTGTTTGAGGGTGGGGCAGTAATGGATGGAAGAGATAAGAAGTATTTAAGTAAAAGCAAAGTACTGGGGATCTGAAATAAAAACACAGTGCTTGAGAAACCCCACGACTCTGGTAATATGATGGTGTAAAGGTTTTGAGTCAATACTGCTCTTCAGAAGCGAAGAAGAATCATTGTGGAGTCAATGCTAATTCTGTTGCCATTACGGTTGCTGCCAGACCCCACTGAGTTTCTCTAGCACCTTCCGTTTTCGGAATAGCTCGGACGAACCTCTGGGATCTGACGAACTAGAGTCAGATATTTGACGCTGGGATGTGGAGCACCATCACCCTTTGAACAGGGTGCAAAACTGTTTTGAGATGCAAGTTGAATAAACAAGGGAAATGTGATAGACCAGGCGTGACAGCAATGCATGAGATGGCAGAACTACAACAGGAAGCACGTGTGATGGGCAATAGTTTTGATATAATAAAAAATGCCCCACTTTACTCATCCATAAAACACCAGCAGATGAGAGTTTTTTGAAAAATGTATTCAAAAAAAAGGGAGAAAAGCGAGATTACAGTTTTTTAAAATTTGAATTATTATTGTCACGTGTACCTAGATACAATAAAAAATATTGTTTTGCCTGAGCTACAGGCAGATCATACCATCCAAAGATCAAAGGGTGATAGAATCCTGAGAGGAATACAAAGTTACGGCTGCAAAGAAGATGTATATAATCTTGAGGTGCACTTTAAACTATTTTATTGTGTTTGACCTTCAGCATGTACCTACTTTGATTGTGATCATAAAGGGATTGATGAGGTTAAACACTTTCGAAGCAGAATAATGGCATTTATACTGAGGGGAGATTTGATCGACGTGGACAACATTAAAACAGGTTGCGATGAGGCAGACAAAGAGAAGCAATTCCCACTTGTTGAAGATAACGAGATGAGAGGGATTGCTGATTTTAAGATTTTGGGGAAAGGATGTGTAGGATTAGGAGGATGAACTGTTTTACACAGCATGTGGTAATTCCCTGTGATCTGGAGGGTGGTGGATGCAGAGATAATTGACAATTTCAAAATGAAATTGGGTGGACACTTGAGGGAAATAGGTTTGCAGGGTTGGGGAGATGGAGAGGGCGAGTGGAGCTGATTGTGTTGCTCCATAGAACTGGATGTTGATGGGCCAAATGGCCTCTTGTGCCATTCTGACTTCTCATACGACACCAACTCGTAATTGTTGATATTATTTCGTCGCCCATTTAAATCTTTAGTGCTGTTATTTTGTTCTCTTCTCTTTCTGTGTTACACTCCAGCAGGAAAATGACCTTCTTAGTAAATGACACGTGATGTTTCGCTTCCTGTGCTTTTACTGAGTGAAAGACTTTTATTTACGTCAGGCTACATGGAATCCCTACAGTGCTGAAACAGGCCATTGAGTACGCACTGACCGTCCAAACAGCATCCTACCCAGTCTCAACCCCATCCCTGGAGCCCTGCATTTCCCGTGCCTAATCCACTTAGCCTGCGTATGCCTTGACACCACGGGGCAATTTCCCATGGCCAATCCTCCGAATGTGCACATCTTTGGACTGTGGGAGGAAACCCACACATACACAGGGAGAATGTGCAAACCCCACGCAGCCAGTTGTCCAAGGCTGAAATCGAATCCTGGTCCTGGCGCTGCGAGGCAGCAGTGCTGACCTCTGAGCCATTGTTCTGCCACCAAGAAGAAGACCATTCAGCCCAACCAGTCCATGCTGATGTTTCTACTCCTTATTTTCCTCTGGGATAATGAAAGTGGAATATATTTAACAGCAGAAGGCTGTCGAGGCTGGGTCATTAAGTATGTTCAAGGCTGAGAGAGACAGATTTTTAAGCAGTCAGGGAATAATAGGTGATGGGGGGAAAGGCAGGAACCTGGAGTGAGGATTGTCATTTCAGCCACAATCTTATTAAGTGGTGGAGCAGACTCTCTGGCCTAGTCCTGCTCCTACATCTCCTGGTCTTATCTCAATGTACCATCACGACTGTCTATTTGCTTCTCCCTTAATTGCCCACCCAGCTTCTCCTTAAATGCCTCGAAACTACTCATTGCAGCCATTCCCTGCTGATGTGTTTCTGAAACTTTCTTTTTGTTCAAGACCTTTCTTCTTGATTCCCAATTGAATTTTGTAGAATCCTGGATCCCTGCATTGTGGGAGCAGGCCATTTGGCCCAGCTGGTCCACACTGACTTTTGGAAAAGCACCCCCCCCCGCCAACCTCGGACCCACCCCCTTCCTTATCCCTGTAACCCTGTATTCCCCATGGCCAGTCCACCCTAACCTGCACATCTTTGGACTTTGGGAGGAAACCAGAGCACCCGGAGGAAAGCCACACAGGCACAGGGAGAATGTGCAGACTGTTTGGTGACTGTCTTAGATTTGGTGGTGTTCGGTTCTCCTCCATCCTGTCAGAACCTGTTAAGTCATTGTTTCTGCACTGCCTTTTAAAAATCAAGCGATGTAGCCTGCCAAGCCTGAACTAATCTGTGCATATTTTAGACCTGTTCTTCCTGAGGTGTGAACATTGAACAGTGGCCCTTTGGCCCTCGATGTTGTGCCAGCCTTTTATCTTACTCTAAGATCAAGCTAACTACATACTCTTCATTTTACTAGCGTCCTTGTGCTATCCAAGAGTCACTTAAATGTCCCCAATGTATCTGACTGTCCTACCGCTGCTGGCAGTGAATCCCACGCACCCGCCACTCCCTGTCTAAAGAACTGACCTCTGACTTCTCCCCTAAACCTACCTCCAATCACCTTAAAATTTAAGCCGCCCCCCTCTTGATAGCCATTTTCACCCTGGGAAAAAATCTCTGACTATACACTCTATTTGTGCCTCTTATGATGTGGAGGAACTGGTGTTGGATGGGGTGGGCAAAGTTAAAAATCACAGAACACCAGGTAATAGTCCAACCACCAATAGTTGTCAACCACCCGATGAAGGAGCAGCGCTCCGAAAGCTAGTGCTTCCAAATAAAACAGTTGGACTATAACCTGGTGTTGTGTGATTTTTAACTTTATGCCTCTCGTTATCTTGTACACCTCTATCAAGTCGCCTCTCACCCTTCTTCCCTCCAACGGGAAAAGCCTTCGTTCCCTCAGCCTTTCTTCCTAAGCCATGCCGTTCAGTCCAGTGAATTCAGAAAGCCAGTGCGGACTGGGTTAGGAGGTTAAAATAGTCTAGGTGGGGCCGTTCTAAAGGTGCTTTCTTGAAAATCAAAAGATAAACTGATTCAGACAGAATTCTGTTTACTGTTTGGACTTGATCTGGGTTTTTTTTTGGGAAGGTGGGGGGTGGAGTCTGGGTAGTACTAATGTCAAGATGTTAGCTGCTGCTGATAATGGGCGGCAGACAAAGCCTTGCTAACCTCACTCACCTAAAGGGCTGGGAGAGGCTCCGAGAATTCCCGCAAAACTAATCATGTCCATCTGAAGCAAGACGGTTAGATGGAAGGGGGGGTGAGCATCTAATCAGGGATTCAGCAAGATCAGCAGCAGACCACGCTGCATTTATCCAGCCTTTTCCTGTACATCACTTGCCTATCAAAACACCAAGCATTAATATGTGAAGGCTGCACTCCCATTTTAATCACATGAAGGGTAACTCTTCAAACAAGGTGAGCTATCTGCTCTGTGAAGTATTACTTCAGCAGTCTGTACGTCTGTCATCTCACTGTGATGAGATCTGTTCCATTTTCTTTTGCAAAGACTTGTTAATGGGCACATGTCTGGTAATTGTGTTGAAGATAAGAGATTCGAGCATTCATAGACAATTAGTTTAAGAGTTATCTTATCAGGCACCTCCTTTTGAAAAGAGTTTATGCTGTGCTTTTTTAAAAAAATACATGTGCTCTGAAAGCATCCTTTCTGTCAGAGCTGCGCGCACACAAAAGAATTCAACTTTCTGAGTGAATTCACAGCAGGAAGTTTGGACCTGTTTTAACAAGCAGGAAAACACTGACAAAGCCAGTGTCAAGACAGGCACATTCTCATCACCAGTCTGCACCAAATGCAGCTCTCTCTGCACTGGAGTTGAAAGGGTGGGGCCACACTTAGAAAGAGACTGTTTTCAAGTTTGTGATTTTGCGACATGGACCACTTTTAATATTTTCGGTCCTGCCGTTTTCTTCCTCCTGTTCACAATCCCGTGCATTGTGAATTCAACCTGGAATCCTTTGTGGGCAATTCCAGATCGTTACCGAATGACTGTCCCTCCCATTAAGGCAACTTTTCTCTGTCGATGTTTAATGCTCAAAACTTGGTCACAGGGGGAGACTAGGGTATTCCTGAAGGACTTTTGCCCGAAATATCGATTTTGAAGCTCCTTGGATGCTGCCTGAACTGCTGTGCTCTTCCAGCACCACTAATCCAGGGGGAGACTCCCAGGAGGAACGCTGTCTTCAAAGCAAGGCTGAAGATTCTGACTGACCCATGGAGGTCCCAGGCTGGTACTGACCAAAGTGGTGAGGATTCCTCCAGCAAAGTGTTGAATGAATGCACCGAGAGGTTTGGTCAGAAAAGTGCAGAGGTGGATGAGTATTTGGAGTTAGTACGCAAGCTTTTAAAATCTCATCGACCAAAACCCTGGACTTGTATGTGGTGGAGAGTGCAGACCACAGCTTGGACATACCCATCTCGAAACCCATCACGCTGCTGTGGAAACAAATTCTCCTCCATCCTGACGGATTGTCTAAGGAGAAGAATATAACCTTATCTCTGTGACTGAGATTGTCACGTGACAGTAAGACAGCAACTTGCGTCCTCGAGCAAGGTCTTGGATATTTTAAAAAAAAATTACTTAGAAGTATTTCAAGTGGTTATTTGCTGGAGGTGCATTCCTGTTGCACTTCACTGCTTGTTTAATCAGGGAATCTGGAACGGTGGGATCATTGAGTCCAGCAGAATTCCAGCTCTCTCCGGTCCCCTGAAAGATTCCTCATCATGCACGGTGGTCAGCATTTTCAGGAGAACAACCTGTAATTGGTGGAGTACCACAGGGATCAGTGCTGGGGCCCGAATTATTCACAATATATATGAATGACATGGATGAGGAAAGTGAATGTTTTCTAGCTAAAGGTTTGTGAATGACATGGAAATAGGTGAGATGGCAAATGGTGGTGAATCTGCAGAGAAATAGAAACAAGTTTTGTTAGTGAGCAAAGGTTTGGCAGATGAGAAATGTAAGAAGCTTTGATTTATTGTTGTCACATGTACCTAAGTACAGTGAACATTTTTATTGTGTGAGCAGTACAGGCAGATCATACCATATAAGGACATAGGGTGCTTAGACAAAGGTTATGTGCTTTGGCAAGAAGAATGGAGGAGCTGAATACTGTCTAAATGGAGAGATACTGCAGAAGGTTGCAGAACAGAGGGATTTGGGGTTCTTGTATCTAAGTCACCAAAGGCTGGTGGTAACAGGTTAGGGGAATGGCCTTTGTTTCAAAAGGAGTGCAGTCTAAACACAGGGAGGAATTGCTAAGAATATACAAGGAACTAGTCAGATCACAGCTGAAATAATGTGAACAGTTTTGATCCCCTTATGTAAGGAAAGATAGGCTGGCATTGGAGACAATCCAGAGGAGATTTGCTCAGCTGATTCCAGAGATGGAGGGCTTTTCTTCTGAGGAGAGATTGAGTAAGATCAGCCTGCACTCATGGAGGTTCGGTAAACTGAGAGGTGACTGCACTGAAATGTAAGATTCTTAAAGGGCTTGACATGGGGTTAGATGCTGACAGGTTGTTTCTCCCTTGTGAGAGAGTCAAGGTCCATGGGCTATCATCTGAGTAAGGAATTGCCCATTTAAAATGAGACAGTCTCTCAGTGTTTAGTCAATCTGTGGAATTCTTTACCATAAAGGTCGGGTCATTATGTACATTCAAGGCTTGAGATAAACAGATTTGCCGGGATAAGGCAGGAAAACGAGGTTGAAGACTTACAGATCAGCACGATCTCATTGAATAGCGGAGTAGACTCGATGGACAGAATGGCCTGCTTTTTGCTCTTTTGTGTCATGTTCTTGTACATTTTTGGCCAGTAGTAGAGAAGGAGACAGATGCTGGAAGTCAGAGTCAATCAACTGTGATAGATAGGTTCCTGACTATCAAGGGGATGAAAGGTTTTAGGGAGAAAGCTGGAGAATGGGGTTGAGAAAATTATCAGCCATGATTGAATGGCAGAGCAGAGTCGGATGGGCTGAATGGCCTAATTTCTGCTCCTATGTTTTATGGTCTAATAGATGTGAAGCTGGAAGAGCCCAGCAGGTCAGACAGCGTCCAAGGAGCAGGCACGTCAATGTTTTGGGCTGAAACCTTTTGTCCTGACGGTGAGGTTTAACAGGATCTTTTACTGTTTGTTATTCTTATCAGAGTGAGTGTGCCATCCCCTCCGGCCCCTTGTATAGTAAAGGAACATTGTACCTTCATGGCTTTTTAACAGGGTTCTGATTTGTACCCACTCGAAATAACCAATAACACAAGAGATAGGACTGAGTCCTGTTAGAGACAGCTGATTAGATTCTCAGAAGTGACTCCAAGATGTGTTGGAAACACTTGACCCAGAATCTTTTCTTGAGTTGAATTGGCTGCATAATTTGTCAGCTTGTCTGTTTTTTTAACTGGCTGGAGACTGTAGATCTGTCTCTTTTTGTTTTTGATGAGGCTGTAATTAGCTTCAGTGAGTGTGATGCTGTGAGCTAGTGTGGTAACTAGCAAAGTGCTGATAATGTTGGTTTTTAACCACGTGGACTGTGCTGTGAGAGACAAGACCGATTTCGCACCCTACAGAATGTAACAGAATGCATCTCCAGTGCAGCCAGACCAGGAAGGTGAGGGGATCCATGCTGAGGGCCTGTTAGGAAAGTACAGGTAGAAGACCTGATGAATGGCCATCGACCAGAAACATTAATTCTTGTGTTTTTTATTATTGTTCCACGGGATGAGGGCATCGCTGCTTGGCCAGCATTTTTTGCCCGTCCCTAAAACTGCTCTGTGGGTAATAACCGTCAGTCACATTACTGTGGGTTTGGAGTCACATGTAGGCCAGACCAGGTAAGGTCAGCAGATCTCCTTCCGTCAAGGACCTGAGTGAACCAGATTGGTTTTTCTGACACTTGGTCATCAGTAGACTCTTAACTCCAGATTTTTATCTGTTGTGCCAGAATTTGAACCCAGGTCTCCAGGACATTACCTGGCTCTCTGATTTTCCTGCTCCTCGGATACTGCCTGACCTGCTGTGCTTTTCCAGCACCACTCTAATCTAGACTCTAGTCTCTGGTTTAATAGTCTAACGATAATACCACTGGGCCATCACCTCTCCCTCCACAGATGCTGCCAGACCAGCTGAGTGTTTCCAGCATTTTCTGTATTTATTTGTCCGAAGGATGTGTCTTTTTAAATTGAGAATAATATCAGCTATGTTTGGTTTTATTCTGCTTCCTGTCTTCGCACCTCCTTATAGGATAAAGAAATGATTGTGACTTATTCCCTGTATTGACATTGATAAATCCACCACCCAAGATTTTGTGCTCCATTGACCTCCAATAATTCAATAAATTCAATTCAGGGCCCCTTTCCATGGAATAATAAGGTGCCTTAAGTGGTAATATATAGTCTGTCGCCATAAGCCTTGGTGAAGTGGATATCAGTGTAACTCTTGAGGGAGTGCTACACTGTCAGGGAGCCATCTTCCAACACCCCACCTAGCTGTTGAGGTGAACATTATAACGTCCTGTGGTAGTAATCCATTACAAGTGGGGGCTTTCTCCAGTGTATTGGCCCCCGATATGCATCGCAAAAAAGCGGCTTATCCACACAGGGAGGTGTGACAGACAGCAGTGACATCCCTTTAATAACCAGAACATTGTTGTAAAGCAAGACTACTTTTGTGAATGTGCTAGGTGCTATGTAACTGCAGGTTTGGTGGCTGTCTTCCTAATTGTTTCTGAAGCCTGGGACTCTTGAAAAATGCTTTTCTTCTATCCCTCACTGGGAGTTGAGTTGGGGCTGCACAGAGCCTGATCCGGACAGCGATATTAACGGGCTATTTCAGTGTAGTTGGAAATGGCCTACTGTGGAGGTCTTGGCCTAACCTCAAGTCTGAGCCATTTGTCTCTTGCCAGTGCTCTGTTACCTAGTGGCTAGGGTCTGTCACCCATTCTCTTGAAATCTCAGACGAGAGGAGGAATTTCTTCTCTGAGGGAGTTGTGAACTTTTGCAATTCCTTGCCTCAGAAACTGTGGGGCAGAGTCCTTGTGCATATTGAAGGCTTTGGTGAAGTGGTTCATGATCAATCAGGGAATCAAGGGTTAACGGGAAAGGGCAGGAGAGTGGAGATGAGGGATCTCGGACCAGCTACAATCTTAATAAATGGCGGAGCATAATCGAGGGGCTGAATGGCCTGCCAATGTTCCTATTTCTTATGATTTTTGGATCTAACACCATCCCTCCATCTCAAGCTATTTGTAGTATAGGAGGGTTTCTATCTCTATGGTAACCACCTACGCTGACTCGATGGGGAAAAGGATTAACCCACACTGAGGACATATATTAATAGATGGGACTTATTTTAATGTTCTGTCCTCATCAGAGAAGAACCCAAATGATCAGGGTAGAGATTCCCATCTTATCCGCAGATACCGACTATGTTTCATTCCCTCAGCAGCAAAGTCCTTGGTTGAATCGTTTTATTTCTGGTTAGTGGGACAATTGTTCATTGGCTATCTAGAAGAATGGGAAGATGCTGCATTAGAATGGTGGCTCAACCCATTCGAATGATGCTCTGCTTGAGATGTTCAGGATCTGGAGTTTCATTAACAATCAAACTACACATAAGTGAGTGATGGATGTTGATATGGGGGTCAAGAGTGTGGTGTTGGAAAGACACATAAGGTTAGGCTGCATCCGAAGAGCGGGAGAATCAGCGTTTCGGGCATAAGCCCTTCTTCTAGAAGCTGATGAAGAGCTTATGCCCGAAACGTCGATTCTCCTGCTCCTCGGACACTGCCTGAACTGCTGTGTCTTTCCAGCACCACACTCTCGACTCTGATCTCCAGCATCTGTGTCCTCACTTTCTCCCAGATGGATGTTGATATCCTGGTGTAGAGGTAGCGACACTATCAGTGCATCACAAGAGCCCTCTGTGAGTGATGCATATAGCCAGTAAAATCAGCTGACCAGAGCACAGTAGTCTGATTGTAATTAGCGTTTATAGATCCATTATGACACAAGGAAGCCATTCTGCCCATTAAATCCCTGCTGACATTTGATTGACCAATAGGTCCCAGTTACCCTCTACCTCCACTTCTCCCTCCAGTCCATTTTTGTTTTGAATCCAGCTTCCATTTTGGAATCCTTTGCCATTTCCACTACCTTCACAGATGCCACATTCCAGGTCTTCCCCCTCCCCCCCCCACCCTCGCCATTTTACAAAGTTCTTCTTCATAACCTCCCTCCCTTGTATCTCTAAGCCACATCCTTGAATCTGTGTTCCCTCTTGTCCTTGTAACGTCAGCTGGTGGAAGAGCTTTACTTTGTCTGCCTTATCTGAACTTGACATAATCGTGTACACCTCAATCAAATCTCCCCTCCAACTCCTTTGCTCCAAGATCAACCCCAGTTTCTCCAAGGTAACCTTTTGTTACTAAACTTCCTCCTGCCGGGAGCCATTCTAGTAAAGCTGACCATAACTAGGACTTAGTCACCTAGTTGTGGCCTAACTAGAGCTTTGTTCTGGCTCAGTGTGACTCCTCCCTTGTGCACGATATCTTTATTCCTGAAGCTCCAGGGACCATTTAATGGCTGCCACCTTCATGAGATCGTAGGAAATAGGAGCAGGCCATTGATACAATGGGATTGTGGCTAACCTGATTAGATCATTTAAAGTGTGGAAACAGGCCCTTCGGCCCAACAAGTCCACACCGACCCTCCGAAGAGCAACCCACCCAGACCCATTCCCCTACATTTACCCCTTCACCTAACACTATGGGCAATTTAGCATGGCCAATTCACCTAACCTGCACATCTTTGGATTGTTGGAGGAAACCAGAGCACCTGGAGGAAACCCACGCAGTCACGGGGAGAATGTGCAAACTCCACACAGATGGTTGCCCGAGGCGGGAATTGAACCCAGGTCTCTGGCGCTGTGAGGCAGCCGTGCTAACCACTGTGCCAATTGCAATGCTAATGCCATCTTCATGGCTACCCTCAGTGTCCCATAACCCTCAGCTCCCTTGTAGGTCAAAGATCTCTCCAACTCAGCCACAGTCAGATTCCGTGACCCAGGCTGTGCCGCTCTCCCTCCATCTGGAAGACAATTCCAAAAAGTAAAGACTCTCCAAGAAGAAATTCCAAAGTCTGTACATAAGAAGTCCCAGGCCTCCTTGTCCCTCTACACTCATTGCCTTGGACAGGGCAATTCTTCCTATTCATTTGTGAGATGTGGGCGTCGCTGGCTGGGGCACAGCATTTATTGCCCGTTCCCAGTTGTCCCAGAAAAGATGGGGGTTGAGCTGCTTTCTTGAACCGCTGCAGTCCATGTGCTGTGGGTAGACTCTCAGTGCCATTCCTGCAGTTTGACACTGAAAAAACAGTGATATATTTCCAAGTTGAGATGGGTGAGTGGCTCGAAGAGGAACTTGCAGAAAGTGGAAGAATATTAGAGAGTTACATCGCACGCTTCCTATCTCAGTCAATGGATGTGCGTGATGGCGGGGGGAGGGGGTATCTCAGGAGGGGGAAACAGAAAGGGAATTGAGCCCTTTCTGATGGTTGGCTTATTTTGTGTTGCAGAGTCTAAATGGAGTCTGTGCAGGAGACTGGATCAGTTTGCACTTTGAGAAGGCTAGCAGCATGTTTGTAACCAGTGCCTGTATCTATATTGGGATTGTTATTCCCGACATTTGGAGAGCATCAGTCCATCACAGGGTGTCACTACCATCTAACAGCTTTGTAAATCTGATTTGCTCTGAGAGTGAGCACAGAGCCGTCTCTCTCTCTCTCTCTCTCTTTATCGTTCCATCTTTACAGTTTTACATTCAGCTGTTATCACCTTACCCTTCCTACCCAATCCAGTCAGTACTTAATGTCTTTTTTCCCAAACTTGTTTTACAGTGGGGGACAATGGATCTGAAGAGAGAGGAGACCTGGGTCAGACATCTCAAGCTACACTGACAGGATTGGTTGATGAAAGTAGAATTCAAGAAGATGATGATGCTGAGATCGAGTCCAAAACTCAAACAGAAAATGGAGGTAATTCAATTGTAACTGTACACATTTCCGGCGATCGTTCGTTCCATCACTGAAGGGAGTGGGTGCTCAGCCCTTTTATAGTTTTCAGCTGTGGGTTTGAGACCCTTTATAAGAGTTCTGCTCCTCTGAGATATCCTCAGGGAGGTGGTGATTGGCAGTGAAAAGGGTGGGGTGGGGAAGCAGAGAGGGGGTGAAAATGCTTTTCTGAATTCTCTCCCAGAAGGCTGTGGAGGCCAAGTCAAAGATGAGGTAGTTGAATGTTTAGAATTTAAGGATATGAGGAGTAAGCAAGAATATGACATCGAGAGAGAGAATCAACAATGACCATACTGAATGGCTCAAAGGGCCGAATGGCCTACCCATTCTCCTACTTTTTATGGTTTGAGAGTTAATTTGCCTACCCCACCAGCGATTAAGACCCAGAAGTGGCCAATGAGGAATCAGTAGAAAGCCTCGTTGTCATTGGGATTAACTCCGCTATGAATGAGTCTGTTGCCATGCAGATTGCCAGATGGTCAAACTGTGTGGGTCACTTCATATCTCGGCCAGGCAGGGGCCTCAATCAAAGGCAATCAATACCTGATCAAAGGACTGGGTATCGGGGGCATGGAGTGGCTGGAACTCCCATTTTAAGTACCTGGGTCTTGCACAGTCACCAAGGAGAGGAGGTTCAGTGGCACTGCTGAGCGCAGGAGCGGCCAACCTTCTGAGGCCTTGGTTCCTGGCTACAGCCTGCCAGTTGCCTTGACATGGCCTTATTTGGTGGGCCTTTTGAAAAGAGTCCGAATGGGGGTCCATCACTCGTTCTACAGGTGGTGGGCCAGACCCCAGTGCCCCACAAGATTACACTTTCTAATACTGCTCCTTCATTGTCACTGGGTCAAAACCCTTCCATGAGTGCACCACACCGATTCCTAATGACACTTAGACGCCGTGAAGGAGTGGAGACAAAATCTGATATAAAAACTGAAAATACTGGAACCAAAACAGGTCAGACAGCATCTGCATTTAATATGATAATCCACAATATACACACCCACAGTTAATGCGCATTTAATGAGAGAGGAAGTGAGTTAGAGATTCAGACCAATTACTGGTTCTCTCTGCAGTTGGAGACGTTACTAATGTCACTGTGTAATTTTGTTTTTCTTTCCTGGGATTCTTGTTTTATTCATTACATGTGAGTTTCACTGGAAAAGCCTGCATCTATTGCCCATACCTAATTTCCCACAGGGCAGTTAAGAGTCACCCACGTGGCTGTGGGTCTGGAGTCACATGTCAGCCAGACTAAGAGAGGACGGCAAATTTTGCCTCCCTGACAGACAGTTGTGAACCAGAAGAGTTTTTCCGACAATCATTGTTGGACTCATAGTTCCAAATTAGCTTTTGATTGAAATTTAATTTGAACCCAGGTGGCCAAAGCAATACCAGGGCCTCTTGGATTAACAGTATAGTGTTAATACCATGGGGTCATCACCTCCACAAGCCTCTCGGCCAGGCCAGTATTTGTTATCCATCCCTAATCACCCTGAATGGGTCAGTTATTTATATTCTAATTACCCAGAGTCTAATGCTCTGGGGACCAGTGCTCAAATGCCATCATCGCTGCTGTAGGAATTCCAATACAATGAATAATTCTGGGATTGAAAGCCCGGCTCAGTTTCACGGTTGGGGAGAAAGTGAGGACTGCAGATGCTGGAGATCAGAGCTGAAAATGTGTTGCTGGAAAAGCACAGCAGGTCAGGCAGCATCCAAGGAACAGGAGAAGGGCTTCATTCCTGAAGAAGGGCTCATGCCCGAAACGTCGATTCTCCTGTTCCTCGGATGCTGTCTGACCTGCTGTGCTTTTCCAGTAACACATTTTCAGCTCAGTTTCACTGTTGCCATTACCACAGCAAGTTGCTCTTTAGGGAAGGGAATCTGCCATTCTTACTTGGTCTGGCCTACACGTGACTCTAGACCCACAGCAATGTGGTTGACTGTGATCTGCCCTCTGCTACAGCCTCTCTCTTTAAGAGGGCAGTCAGGAATGGGCAACACATGCTGGCCTTGGCATCTAACAAGACAGATAATGATTTTTAAAAATACAGCCTAACCTGCTGATCGGCATCAGCATGTTTTTAACATTTTGTGATCTGAAGTGAGTCTTCTATTCTACAGAGCCTATCATTGCTTTCAGTGATAGCAACAGAAATTGCTGGAAAAACTCAGCAGGTTTGGTTGCATCTGTGGAAACTGTGCCCTATATCCGTGCTTCCCAAACCTTTCCCACCGAGACCCTATTTCTGAGGCTGTATAATTGTTGTGAGTCCCTCAGTAAGATCTGAGAGAGCAGGCGCTTGTTAAAGCTATATCTTAGTCGGAAATCCATGGTGACCTCGGCCTTCTTGGATCTGGTGACCCTGGGATTTTAGATTTTATTGTCATGCGTACTCAAGTACAGGAATACAGTGACAAATCGTGTCTCACGCAATTGATTGAGTTTTTTTGAAGAAGTAACAAAGAAGATTGATGAGGGCAGAGGGGTGGATGTGGTCTATATGGACTTCAGTAAGGCATTTGACAAGGTTCCTCATGGTAGACTGGTTACCAAGGTTGGATCTCATGGATTACAGGGAGAACAAGCCATTTGGATACAGAACTGGTTTGAAGGTAGAAGACAAGAGAGTGGTGATGGAGGGTTGCTTTTCCGTCTGGAGGCCTGTGACCAGTGGAGTGCCACAAGGATCGGTGCTGGGTCCACTACTTTTCATCATTTATATAAATGATTTGGATGTGAACATAGGAGGTATAGTTAGTAGGTTTGCAGATGACACCAAAATTGGAGATGGAGTGAAGAGTGAAGAAGGTTACCTTAGAGTACAACGGGATCTTGATCAGATGGGCCAGTGGGCTGAGGAGTGGCAGATGGGGTTTATTTTAGATAAATGTGAGGTGCTGCATTTTGGAAAAGCAAATCAGAGCAGGATTGACACAGTTAGTGATAAGGTCCTAAAGAGCATTGCTGAACAAAGATACCTTGGTGTACAGACTCGTAGCTCCTTGAATGTGGAGTTGCAGGTAGATAGGATAGTGAAGAAGGCGTTTGGTATGCTTTCCTTTATTGGTCAGAGTATTGAGTACGGGAGCTGAGAGGTCATATTGCAGTTGTACAGGACATTGGTTAGGCCACTTTTGGAATATTGTGTTCATTTCTGGTCTCCTTCCTATTGGAAGGACGTTGTGAAACTTGAAGGGGCTCAGAAAAAAACTTACAAGAATGTTGCCAGAGTTGGAGGATTTGAGCTATGGGGAGAAGCTGAATAGGCTGGGGCTGTTTTGCCTGGAGCGTCGGAGGCTGAGAGGTGACCTCATAGAGGTTTATAAGATCATGAGGGGCATGGATAGGGTGAGTAGACAAGGTATTTTTCCTGGGGTGGGGGAGTCCAGACTAGATGGTGTAGTGTTAGAGTCGAGAGTGTGATGCTGGAAAAGCACAGCAGGTCATGCAGCATCCGAGGAGCAGGAAGATCAATGCTTCGGGCAAAAGCCCTTCATCAGGAATTCCTGATTCCTGAAGAAGGACTTTTGCCCGAAACGTTGACTTTCGTGCTTCTCAGATGTTGCCTGACCTGCTGTGCTTTTCCAGCATCACACTCTCGACTCTAATCTGCAGTACTCATTTTCGGAATAGTTTTAGGGTGAGAGGGGAAAAATTTAAAAGGGAATAAAGGGGCAACGTTTTCACACAGAGGGTGGTGTGTGTATGGAATGAGCTGCCAGAGGAAGTGGTGGAGACTGGTACAATTACAATATTTAGAAGGCATCTTATGAATAGGAAGGGTTCAGAGGGATATGGTCCAAGTGCTGGTAAAAGGGACTAGATTGGGTTGGGATATCTGGTCGGCATGGATGAGTTGGACCGAAGGATCTGTTTCTGTGCTGTATATCTCTGTGACTCTATAACTCGGTGCAACCTTATGTACCAAAGTACCAAGGGAGGTAAAAAAACACTTAGATACAAAGTAGTAAGAGAAACCAGAGTTAAAAAGTTAGATTCCCTACAGTGTGGAAACAGGCCCTTCGGCCCAACAAGTCCACACCGACCCTCTGAACAGCAACACACCCAGACCCATTCCCTTCTGACTAATGCACCTAACACTTCGGGCAATTTAGCATGGCCAATTCACCTAACCTGTACATCTTCAGACTGTGGGAGGAAACTGTAGGAAACCCACGCAGCCACGGGGAGAATATGCAAACTCCACACAGACAGTTGCCCGAGGCAGGAATTGAACCCTGGTCCCTGGCGCTGTGAGGCAGCAGTGCTAACCACTGAGCCAGCGTACCGCCCCAAGTTAAGCATTACTTCATAGAATAGTAGAAAGGCAAAGAAATAGGTTATAGTTTACATTAAAGTCTTTTCTAGCTTAAACTAGGGAAATAAGGAATAAGCTAAAAGTTTCACAGCCCTCTGCTTATCTCGTTCTCCGAGGAGAAGCAGCCGCTGCAGATACTGTCGCTGCAGTTGGAACTACTGCCTCTCCGATCTCCACCCCCCTTGGGAACCTACCTGGGCAGATCCACTCGCACGCCTAGCTGAGATACTGCCATTTGGGTGCCAACTCCTACATTGAGGAGCCCTGCCTTATATAATTGACAGCCTGGGCGTGCCCACAGTAAGTGTGCAGCAAAAGTGGCCTGATTTCAAATGGACACTCACTTGGAGGAAACCTCACAGTGTGGTCCTTGTGCAACATCCTCACAATTCATCACCAAACTGTCACTGCCGTTGCTACAGTCACCAGTGATGGCGTGTAATCGTCAGCAGTTCTGGTATTAAACGGCTCAGAATGTTCTGTCCAAGTAGAACCTGCTTGGAAGGTCAGAATCTATAATTGTCCAACTAGATGTTTTGTTAACATTGCAATTAAAAGTAGTTCAAAAATAAAATTGTCACCGTTACATTTTGCCCAAAGAATCCTGATTCAGCCATTAGGCTTGTGTGTTTGACCCTGAACATTGACTTGTTACTGACCTGGGAGAAAGTGAGCACTGCAGATGCTGGAGATCAGAGTCAAGAGTGTGGCGCTAGAAAAGTACAGCAGGTCAGGCAGCATCCAAGGAGCAGGAGAGTCGACTTTTCAAGCATCAGCCTTTTGTCTGGAATACAGTGTGAGGTTTCCATCTGAAATCAGGCCACTTTTGCTGCACGTTTGTTACTGACCTGCCTCCATTGGCTCTTCTCTCTGTGTGTGTGGGATTGCGATGGGGAATCACTAGGGGCACAGCTCAGACCTGACCACACTGGCACACCCGTGCGTCATCTCAGATACTGTGGATAAAAGTCCTGTCTGTCTGGACACCGCTGTGAGGATGTTTGCGTATATTTTGTGTATATGTTGTACTCCAGCAGAAAGCGAGACGGAGGTCATCACTACCACCGCCCAGGGGACAGCAGTGATTTTGCCAAACAATCCCGAAAGCGTCGACTTGTCTTCCGTGAAGTCCATGATGTCGACGGTGATGAACATGGGCAGCCTCAACGGGGAGGCCGGTGAGATGCCGAGTAACAAAAGCCCCTCAAAGTCTTCCATACGAGCTGGGAAAATCAAGCAGGTAGGCTCTGAGGGAAAGGCTGAAACCTAGGGGGAGGGGAGGGGGGGGAGGCAGGTGGTGGGGGGAGGGGGGGAGGCAGGTGGTGGGGGGAGGCGGGAGGCAGGTGGCAGGTGGTGGGGGTGTCACTCAACACTGGTCACTTTGGCACTTGCACAGACCTTCTTACTGCTTCATTCGTCCTGGGATTTGTCAGCCATCTGGTTCGACCACTTCTGGAGTATTGCATGTGATTCTGGTCTCCCTCCTGTCAGAAGGATGTTGTGAAACTTGAAAGAGTTCAGAAAACGTTTACAAGGATGTTGCCAGGACTTTGAGGGTTTGAGCTACAGGAAGAGGCTGAACAGGCTTGGGACTGTTTTCCCTGGAGTGTCGGAGGCTGAGGGGTGACCTTATATAGAGGTTGATAAAATCATGAGGTGCATGGATAGGATAAATAGACAAGGTCTTTACCCTGGGGTGGGTGAGTCCAGAACTAGAGGGCATAGAGTGGGAAGGGAAAGATTTAAAAGCAACCTAAGGGACAACATTTTCACACAGAGAGTGGTACGTGTATGGAATGAGCTGCCAGAGGAAGTGGTAGAGGCTGGTACTATTACAAAATTTAAAAGGCATCTGGATGGTATATGAATCAGAAGGGTTTGGAGGGATGTGGGCCAGGTGCTGGCAAATGGGACTCGATTAGGTTGGGATATCTGGTTGGCATGGACAAGTTGGACCGAAGGGTCTGTTTCCATGCTGTCCACCCCTATGAGTGATAAGTGTGCCCCTTGTCAGTCATTCCCCTCAGATACCTTGTTTGCCTGAGAGGCGTGAGGCTGACACCTGTGCGAGTGGAACATGGGCTGGTCTTCCAGCACCGTACTGCAGGAGTGCTGCACTGTCAGAGGCGCCTCTTCTTGGATAAGATGCTGAGCTAGTTGCAAAAGTTCCTGTGCAGCTTTTTCAGAGCAGAGCAATGTAGATTGGTCAAGCATTAGTCAACATTACTAACATGTTAACTGTCAAACAAACAAACACCCAAATGACCTGATGAACTTGCTGGCTGTGGAAAGTTGCTATTTTTTTAATCCTACATTACCACAGTGACTACAGAATTGTTATGGTACAGAAGAAGGCCATTCGGCCCATTGTGTCTGCAAATTGCTGGATTGGTTGTAAATCTCGGTGTCCCGAGGTCATGTAAGGTGCTATATAAATGTAGGTTTTTCAGCTTTCTGGTCAAAAAGAATGTTTTGTCTTCCGTCTCTTGCTACCTTTAAATGCACCAACCCTTTCCCCCATTAGCTCATTCGCAAGCCCCTTCCCGACCCCATTCACAGCTTGCCTCTCAGACTTTCAGAAGGTTTGCCTCGGGGTTTCATTTCTGGAGCCTCTGGCCAGTATTGAAGCCTACACTGGGCCCTGACATGACCTGCTGTTGTAGCCCAGCAACAACGGAACCTGAGCCTGTTGCCATCAGCCACAACCTGGAATCGGCAGTTTGACAGGAATATGAGTTTGATTATCGTGAGGATGGGTTTTGTACCATATCCAGAGGGTAAAAAGCTTGGATAACTTCCCGATGTCAACAATTGCCCATCTATCAGATCAGCCATGATCTCATTGAATGGCAGAGCAGACTCGATGGGCTGAATGGCCTTTTTCTGCAAAGTTTTATGACCTTATAGTTCCTTGAGGTCAGACTCGTGATATAAATACTAAAGAGCTCATCTCGAGTTCCCAATAAATTCAATTCAACCTGTTTAACATTCCGATTACAACCCATTCCTCAATGCCATGCTCTGGCATATTTGCAGTGTTCATGTTTATGGGCATCATGTATTTAGGAGTGTGCCCAGTATCTGATTGGACAATGGTGTCGCGAGATTGTGAACTAAAATAAGCTGGGGGATTTGGGAATGGGTGAGGGTGGGGCCTGAGGACACAGGTGGGGTCTGAAATCATCAAGGGATGATAGCTTCAAAATCGACCCCCTCGCTGCCCAAAAATCCTAAGATATCCTCAGGCAAGGTGTTCGGTAGTTGGCTTCTTAAATATGGGAGCTGCAGCCAAGTGGGCACAATCATGGTGTGGGAGTGAAGAGAGAAGAAATACTTATAACCTCTCCTTGGGTGACTGACTGTGTGGAGTTTGCACTTTCTCCCTGTGTCTGTGTAGGTTTCCTCTGGGTTCTCCAGTTTCCTCCCACAAGATGTGCCGGTCGGGTGAATTGACCATTCTAAATTGCCCATAGTGTTAGGTGCCTTAGTTAGAAGGAAATGGGTCTGGGTGGATTACTGTTCGGAGGGTCGGTGTGGACTTGTTGGGCCAAAGGACCTGTTTCCACACTGTAGGGAATCTTAAAAAAAAGATTTTACTTTTAGTGAATTCATAATCCACCATCTGCCGTGGCAGGGTTCGAACCCAGCTCCCCAGAATATTACCCGGGTCTCTGGATTAACAGCCCAGCGATAATGCCACTGTACTTCCTAAGGCTCGTGTTGTCCTTTGAGAATTTGAAAGGTGACGTAAGTGTAAGAATATACAAACTGGGAGCAGCAAGTTGACCATTCGGCCCCTTAAGTCTGCAATATCATTTGATTGGATCATAGCCTCCATTCCACTTCCTCAGCCACTCATTGTATTTCTTTGTACTCACCTGGAGATCAAAAATCTGTTGATCTCTCTGTTGAGTACACTCAAGGATGCACTATTAGATTAGATTACTTACAGTGTGGAAACAGGCCCTTCGGCCCAACAAGTCCACACCGACCCGCCGAAGCGTAACCCACCCAGACCCGTTCCCCTAAGTTTACCCCTTCACCTAACACTACGGGCAATTTAGCATGGCCAGTTCACCTAACCTGCATATTTTTTGGACTGTGGGAGGAAACCGGAGCACCCGGAGGAAACCCACGCAGACATGGGGAGAATGTGCAAACTCCACACAGTCAGTCGCCTGAGGTGGGAAATGAACCCGGGTCTCTAGCGCTGTGAGGCAACAGTGCTAACCACTGTGCCACCGTGCCGCTCAATATCTTCTGATATAGAGAATTACAAAGATTCTCAAGCCTTTGAGTTAAGAAAAAATTTCACTTAATCCCAGTCCTGAATGATTGTCCCTCTTATTAGGCTTAGAAAGGGTGAACCCTGGAAAATTGTTTCTGTTGGGCGGGGTTACTAGGACCCGTGGGCTCAGCCTTAGAATTAGAGGGGGTCAATTTAGGACGGAAATGAGGAGACATTTCTTCAGCCAGAGAGTGATGGGTCTGTGGAATTCACAAAGTGCTGAGGAAGCCGGGACGTTAAATGTCTTCAAGGCAGAGATTGATAAATTCTTAATCTTGCAAGGAATTAAGGGATACGGGGAGAGTGTGGGTAAGTGGCATTGAAATGCTCATCAGCCATGATTGAATGGCGGGGTGGACTCGATGGACCGAATGGCCTGACTTCCATTCTCATGATCTTATGGTCTTGTTCCTCAGCCAGGTGGAAGTGCACTCTCAGCTTCTTAATGTCATTAATTTGGCTGAACTTTCCTTCCACAAGATGCTGGAAAGAATAAAGTCAACTTTTTTCTGGTCTCCATTGGAAATGCCTATTCCCTAGCTAGTGACACCATTCCTCTCCCTGACCGCAGTCTTGAGATGAAGCCAGTCTGTTCACACCTTGGTGCCCAGGCCTTGTGTTTGTGATGTTACTAAGACCGCCTATTTCCACCATTGTTACATTTGCCCTGTCTCAGCTCATCGACCCTGAGACCCTCATTCGTGCCCTTTGTCATCTCCCAGTTTGACTATTCTGATACATTTCAGGCCGCTTTCCCACATTTGACCTTCTGCAAAATCGAGATCTTCCAAATGAAGCCCTATTCTCCGGTGTGCTCGCAAGCTCCCAGTCCAGCAACATCTGGATTTTGTTAATAAAAACCTACCCAAGGAGCAGGAGTAGGCCCATTTGGCCTCTTGAGCGTGCTCCACCATTTAATACTATCATGGCTGATATTATCTCAGCCTCAGCTCCATTTTCCTGCTCACTCCCTGAAACCCTTTGAACAATTACTGCTTAAAATTCATGTCCATCTCCTTCAATTTATTCAGTGTCCTGACATCACTGCACTCTGGGGGAGTGAATTACACAGATTCATGATGCTTTGAGAAATTTATTCTTCTCTCATTTCCCAATCTCTTCATGGCCTTGCAGCCTCCCTATTTGTGTGATCTCCTCCAACTCCCCAGTACCAGCCCTCAGCTAATTCTGGTGTCTGGTGCAGGCCAAGTTTTAATGGCTTGGTTATTTGCCATGCTGCAGAATTCTCTCCTGAAATCTCCCCATCTCTCTACCTCACCGTTCTCCTGAAGACCTTATCTCTTGACCAAGCCTTTGGTCATCTGCTGTCTCCGGTGGCATCTCATCCCACTATGTTTTATAATGCTCCTGTGAAGCTCCTTGGAACATGTTACATGGTAGACGCTATCTAAATATAGCTTCTTGTAGTGGATTGTAAGTAGCTGAAGCACCAGCACTGATCCTTGGCTGCATTTATTGCAGCACTTGAAAATGGCCACTTTCTTCCTATTATCTGCTAACTGTCTGTTAACTAGCCCTCATACTGGTCACCTTTCTGGTTTTGGATTGCTGAGTTCTTGCCCCCCTCCCCGCCGAGTCACATTTCCACCCAATTCTTTTTGTTCACCAACTCTCCACCCTATACACCCACACTCACTCACTCACTCACTCTCTCTCACACACACACACACTCTATCTCACTCGCTCTCGTGCACGCATGCGCGTGCGCGCGCACATGCACATACATCGATGTTTCGATCATAACCTCTTCATCACGCATGTGCCTGAAACATAGACTCTCTTGCTCTTCGTATGCTGCCTGACTGGTTGTGATTTTCCAGTGCCACACTCAGTGGCATTGTAGCTGAAGAATATCAGTTTGTTTTCTTTTGACTTGTCCTTTCTGGGTGTATAGGAGTGTCGCTGTTTGAGGCCAACAGTGGTCACTCATCTTTGATTGCTATCGAAGGTGGTTTGTGAGTCTCCCTCGTGGTCCCACTGAAATCTACCCCCAGGCTGAAGGGCCAGTGATGCTCTCAGATCCACATCCCACAACACTGGGGAGGAAAGAAAGCTGTGGCCTAACACTGGGCATCGGGACAACCGTTGATTCCTTACAGTGTGGAAGCAGGCCAATCAGCCCATCGAGTCCACACTGACCCTTGGAAGAGCATTCCACCAGACCCAACCCCCTACCCTATCCCCCATGGCCAATCCACCTCAACTTGGACATCTTTGGATTATGTGAGGAAACCGGAGCACCTGGAGAAAACCCACGCAGACAATGGGAGAATGTACAAACTCCACACCCACTGGATCCCTGGTGTTATGAGGCAGCAGTGCTAACCACTGAGCCACTGTGCTGAGAAGGGGCATGTCTGATTATGTTGATACTGCACTTGGTGTGTGTAGGCAAAAGTTCAATTTATATAGCACCTTTCATGAGAACAAGTCACAGTCATGGCCCATACAGGCTGGTCATGTGTAGGAAACACAGCAGCTGGTTTGCACACGGACAGCTCCCACAAACAGCGTTGCGATTACGACCTGATAATCTTGATATTAAGTTTTCTCTCTGTGATCGTTGACCAAAGGATTAATATTGGCCGGGACACTGAGAACAACCGGGCCTCTGCATTTCTTTGAACTCCGAGAGAAAGGAGATCTTGTGAGCCTAAGGGCCTCTGGGTTAACCCGTCCTGTGAAAGGGAGCGCCTCTGACAGTGCAGTAGTCCCTCAGTACTGTAGTGGAAAGTTTACCTTGATCTCAGTGTCTGAGTCATGGGGAGTGGAGGTTGGGGGAGGTGGTGGGGTTGACTTGGAATCCAGGGATTTCTCAATCTGAAGCAGGAGGGTGACCAGCTGAGCAAGGAGTGACCCACAAAGGTCACCTGTTCACTTCCAACAGCTGCACAATAGAAGCAAACCAGAATTCTTATGGATGGAGAGAGAGAGAGTCTGCATGGGGCTTTCTGTGTGGGCAGGTGTGTGTCAGTATGGATGTGTGTGTGTCTGCGTGGGGGTACGTGTGTGTATTACAATGCAGCTCAATTCAGGACCAGCTCTGCAAAGGGGCTGTGAAACAAATCAGCTCCAGACACTTATCGAAAGTAGTTAACCGAGCTATAAAAGCGATAAGCCCGTGTGAAGAAACAGTGTTGGAGCTTTGTGCCCTGGACAATGTGCTTGAAATAGGGAATTGATCTCTTCCTTTCTCTCGAAGCCAGATGCTGAAAGTAAATTTTACTCCCAGCTTTCTCTTTCCAACGATCAGCACTTTCAATTTTTGTGGAATTCTGCAACGGCACTGTGTGTGTGTATGTGTGAGTGAATGAGTGTGAGTGAGTGGGTGTGTGTTGTATGAGAGTGTGAGAGAGAGAGGCAGGGAGCCTCCATCCAGTAGCAGCTGTTGTGGCTTGTAAACATTTGCACTTTTCCCTGTAGCAGAGTGTACAGTGCTGCCGTTTGTTTGACTGACCTGCCCTGTGCTATGTGCAATGTGCTGGTATGGGAGTCAGTCCTACTGGCTGGTTAATGATAAACTACAGAGTCAATATTCACAGGGCCAGGCAGCACAGCTCTGATCTCCAGTCCAAGGTTAAACAGGGGAGTGGGGTGGGTGAGGGACGGCTGCTGACTATTCCAGTCTGTTGTTAAATTGAAAGGCCTCAGAGGTGCAGGCAGCTGCAGTTTTTTGGATGGGTGCAATACTGCGCCGAATTAATTGGTTCCTTCTCTTTAAATCTGAGAGAAGGAGTTGGCTGTCAGAGTAGCAGCACCAGTTCGGACTGAAAAATGCCACATGTTGCTTTCCTTCGCTAACAGGCTGGAGCCCAGGCTCAGGCTTTGCTGGAGGGATGTTAACACCCCCCTCATCCCAGCCGGACAAGGGCAGTGGGGTATTTTTAAAACTGTGGCAGAGGTTCTGACGCAGCGCGGGTACACTCTGTAGTCACAGATCTTGGCTGACCCAGCAGTTGGCTGGCACTGTCCCAAGCTCTCAATCTTCCAGTTGACTGTTCCATCTGGTAGCAAAGAGGGGGGAAGTCACTCATTCACATCAAGGGAATTTTGTCTTTGCTGCTTTGGGAAGTGAACATCTTTGACGTCAGTGACTGTCACTTTTTTTATCCTGTTCGTCCCCGAGCTCAGTTTTAGCACAAGCAAGTATAATGTACTTTGATGTCTCAAACTGTGCTCCAACTGAAATAGGCTGTTTTTTAAAACAGAGTCTCTGACCTTCGTTTGCATTTCCCTGTGTTCCTTTGTACTCTGTCACCCCAAGCTATGATGCAGTTTGTGTTCCAACTTTGAAATGAATTGATTATTCTCTGTCACCTGACTAAGGGTAATAATGTGAAGCCAGGCAGTGTGAGAAGAGATACCAATGACCTGATAGGCATGACTGAGCGGATTTTGGATTGGCCTGCAGGTCCCCTCCCTAACTTCTTTGTGGATGTTCCCCAGTGCTCCCACAATCTCTCCTCTCCAGAAGCGTTGACTCCTTGCAGAGTTATGGTTCCACATTTTGTGTCGACCCTCTAACTGAGCCTGTCCAAGTGGCCCACTCTTCACTCAGGACCCTGGACAGTGAGTGATGTTCACCTCTTTGAGCAGGAGAGACATTGGTGCAGTTCATATCAGGTCGTGCCCTGTGGAGAAATAGTCTGAACGTAGTATGACCACAGATGTGACAAGACTCGGATAATTTTCGAACGCATATCAAAGTCTTAGAGTTTTACAGCATGGAAACAGGCCCTTCGATCCAACTTGTCCATGCTGTCCAGTTTTCACAATTAAGTTAGTCCCACTTGCCCATGTTTGGTCCATGTCCCTCCATACCTATCCCATCCATGTACTTGTCCAAATGTTTCTTAAAGGACAAAATGGTATTGACCTCGACCACTGCCTCTAGCAGCCCATTCCAGATCCTCACCACTGTGAGAAAAAATTTGCCCTTCTGGATCCTTTTGTATCTCTCCCCTCTCACCTTAAACCTCAGTTTTACAGTCCCCTACCACGGGGAAAAGCTGTTGGCTATTCCCCTTATCTATGCCTCTTGTGATTTTATAGACCTCAATAAGGTTGCTCCAGGGAAAAAAAGTCTCAGCCTCTCCTTATAACTTAAACCTTCCTGTCCAAGTAGCATCCTAGTACATCTTTTATGCACTCTTTCTAGTTTAATAATATCCTTTCTATAGTAGGGTGACCACAACTGCGCACAGTACTCCAAATCTGGCCTTACCAATGTCTTGTACAGCTGCAACAAGCCAGTCACTAGTAGGACACATACCTCTGTGAGGCCGTGCTAATTTAACATTTAACAATCTAATGGAATGAGCCACTGCTGTCTCAGGATTATAATTACTTAGCGAATCCTCAGGGCTTTTCCTTGCCTTGTCGATGGTATCTAGCAACAGTACTGGAAAAACGAAGTTTTTGTTCTTGAAGGAGGAAACTTAAGGCCAAATCATAGCCATCAACCTGTCCTAAAAACTCTGCTCACATTTTGACAGCTGTTACAAATTGCATCACAGCAGCTGGTAAAATCCACATCATTCTAAAGCAATCTACAGCATTTGAAATAAAAGATTTTCTTTTAAGAAAAGCCAGTTTGTCCTATCTCCCAGTGTTAATGAATCCTTCAAGATCCAGAATTCCAAGATCTAAAGGTGAATCTTCATCAAAATTTAATCTGGTCTTCCTTGGACAGGACCCTATCTGTGTGCCACATTTCACTGAATTCCATCCATTATATTTTAGATTTTTTTCTATAAGCTAACAACCCAGGATGAAGCATTCTCTCTGTCCAGCCTGAGTGGTGGAGCTAATAAAGTATATTCAGAGGCATTTGGTATGCGCATGTACACTTAGGTGTGCACATGCAGATGTGACCAGCTCATGGTATTACTGGGCAAGTCAGAATGAAACCTGGTTTGATTGATCAAATGTTTTCATTTGTTTAGTTCATTAATGTATTAAACATATTGAGGCTACAGCTTTCTTTTTTATGTAATAAACTTCTGTTCTCCTGTTAAAGAAAGTCAAACCAATCTACCTAAATATCAAGGACTATAAGATCAAAACTTCAAACTGTATTCAATTGCCATCCCTTCCAGAGACTCAAGGCTAGAGAAATGTCTGCCCTGACCTCAATTCCTTCAGTTTCTACTGAACTGACTCCTCGCAACTTCTTTGGTATGGACTATGGAGATAATTCAATGAGTCTATTCCATAGTTGTTGACATGAACCTTTTACAAATCTGAGAGCTTAAACTTTCTCAGTTCTAATGACCTGCACATTTCTAACCAAGATTAGGGATCTTAAGGTGAAGGAGCCCCTGGGGAACAGTGACCATAATATGGTAGAGTTCAGGAGAAAGTGACGACTGCAGATGCTGGACATCAGAGTCGAGAGTGTGGTGCTGGAAAAGCACAGCAGGTCTGCAAAGGACATGCAGGTCCTGGGCCGCCTCCATCTCCACACCCTCACCACCCGACGCCTGAAGGAAGAACGCCTCATCTTCCGCCTTGGGACCCTCCAACCTCATAGCATCAATGTGCACTTCACCAGTTTCCTCATTTCCTCCCTCCTCCTCCCCCCCCCCCATTCCCCACCCCCGCCACCTTATCCCAGTTCCAACCTTCCAACTCAGCACCACTCTCATGACCTGTCCATCTTCCTTCCCACTTATCCGCTCCACCCTCCTCTCCGACCTATTACCATTACCCCCACTTCTGTCTACCTATCGCACACTCAGCTACCTTCCCCTAGCCCCACCTTCCTCCCATTTATCTTTATACCCCACCCACTGGCTCACAAGCCTCATTCCTGCTGAAGATTGTTGCCCAAGACATCGATTCTTCTGCTCCTCGGATGCTGCCTGGCCTATGGTAGAATTTACCCTGCAGTTTGAGAGGGAGAAGCTGGAATCAGACCTAATGGTATTACCATTGAGTAAAGTTAACGACAAAGTCATGAGGGAGGAGCTGGCCAGAGTTGATTGGAAGGGGAGCCCAGCGGGGAAGACAGTGCAGCAGCAATGCAGGTCTTTCGGGGATAATTTGAGAGGCATAGCAGAAATTCATCCCAAGGAAGACGAAATTACTAAGGGGAGGACAAGGAAACTGTGGTTGGCAAGGGAAGTCAGGGAAAGTGTAAAAGTAAAAGAAATTGCATACAGTATGGTGAAGAGTAGTGGGAAGCTAGAGGATTGGGGAGGCTTTTAAAAATCACCAGAGGATAACCAAAAATGCACTTGGTGGATATGAAGTTAAGCTAGCTAATAATTTATGTAATAAGAGGCAAGAGGTTTTTTTACATATATAAAAAGGAAAGAGAGAGGCAAGGGTGATCATTGGACCATTGGAAGATGAGGCTGGAGAAGTAGTAATGAGAAACGAAGAAATGGCAGAGGAACTGAATAGGTACTTTGTATCAGTCTTCATGGATGAAGATATCAGCAGCATACCAGAACTTTGGAAGAGTCAGGGAGAAGAGGCGAATGTAATGCCCATCACTAAGGACAAGGTGCTGGGGAAGATGACAAGTCTGAAGGTGAATAAATCACCTGAAGGTGAATAAATCACTTTTGGCTGTACCCAAAAGATCTCAAGGAGGTAGCTTCAGAAATTGAAGAGGCCTTGGTGGTGATCTTTCAGGAATCACTGGAGTCAGGGAATGTCCCAGAGAACTGGAAAATAGCTCATGTAACACCCTTGTTTAAAAAGGGAGGGAGGAGGAATTTCAGGAAACTACAGGCTAGTTAGCCTGACCTCGATTGTTGGTGGTATTTTAGAGTCCAGTATTAAGGATGAGATTGTGGAGTACTTGGAAGTGTGTGGTAAAATGGGGCTGAGTCAGCATGGCTTCGTCAAGGGAAGGTCATGTCTGACAAACCTGTTAGAATTCTTTGAGGAGGAAGTGACTAAGTTAGACTAAGGAGAGCTGGTGGATGTGATCGATTTGGATTTCCAGAAGGTTTGCACAGGAGACTGCTGAATTAGATAAGAGCCCATGGTGTTCAGGACAAGGCACTGACTGGCGTGGATAGAGGATTGGCTGACTGGCAGAAGGCAGAGAGTGGGAATAAAGGGGTCTTTGTCAGTTTGGCAGCTGCTGACTAGTGGAGTTCCACAGAAGTCAGTGTTATTTGTGTTGTATTTGAACAATCTGGATGAAGGAACTGAAATCATTATTGCTAAGTTTGCAGCTGACACAAAGATAGGTGGAGGGACAGGTAGGACTGAGAAAGCAGAGGCTGTTTAAGGACTTGGACAGGCGAGGAGAGCGACAAACCCAGTAGTATAAACCTATTTTTGTTATCACTGCAGGGGCCTGAAATCACACACTTAATGACAACTGCTGAATTTAGGCACTGTCCTGGAAAGACTGTTTGACCTCGTTTTGTTCATTTAAACAAAAACCTTCACAGAAAAACCAACACTCATCTGCCTCTACTTTTGAAATCCAAATTTTGAAAATGGTAGTAATATTTATAAATTATACACACAATGTATACATGTGTGTGCACCTATTCATACACAAACATTTACACGTTATAAGACATTTACATATTATCATGTGCACATAAGCCTTGGGCTAGTGAATGTCTTCAATCTGCTTGAAATGTTATTGGATAGTCATTTCAGTGAGCTAGCATGGGAATGAAGAACTAAATGGTCACATGCTGTGCTGTATGAAGTGACATTTCTGTGCAGCACCCATTAAGTGCAAAAGAAACACTTGTACTATTGGGCAAGACAAAGACCTGATTGAATGGGTTTATGGCTAAAGCTTGTTTGACTAATGTCATGATGGCTATGTTCCACCCAGATTAAACAACCCTCATTCACTCCTGTGTTCCACCGCCAGTTTCCATTCCAATAAAACTCCTATCACTGGCAAGAGACCCAACTGGCTTTTTTAAAAATTGCACCTTAACCTCAGTCCCAACCTTGCTTTGCTTTTCTCATCTTGTGCACATCGTACAGGGCAGGTGGTGACATTGTGGATTATTAATCCCGAGACTCAGGCTAATCATAGAGGCCCTACAGTGTGGGAGCAGGCCATTTGGCCCATCAAGTCCACGCCATCCCTCTGAAGATCATTGCACCCAGAACCACCCCATCAACCCCATATTTCCCATGGCTAACCCACCTAGCCTGCACACCCCTGGACACTACAGGGCAATTTCCCACGGCCAATCCACCCTAACCTGCACATCTTTGGGCATCCGTAGGAAACCCACACAGACACTGGGGGAATGTGCAAACTCCACATGGAGAGTTGCCCGAGGGTGGAATGGAAAATGGGTTTCTGGTGCGATGAGGCAGCAGTGCTAACCACGGAGCCAATGTATTGCTCCTGCTTTAGGGGCATGGGTTCTAATCCCACCATGGGCTACTGGTGGAATTAAGCTTATGGAGTCTTATCTCCGTACCTGTAATCACAAAAGTGTTGTTGTAAAAATCCACCTGGCACACTAATGAGATCTCTGAGTAAGCATTCACTCACAAATGATGCAATCTGCCAGCTCTGGCCTCCACGTGACTCCAGGCTGAAAATGATTGTTGACTGTCTAAAATAATCTCCATTAGGTACCGGCAACAACAACTGGCCTTGCTATTGTTGATGTGGAAGAGCCGGTAATGTTACAAGTCTCACAACACCAGGTTATAGTCCCACATGATTATTTGGAAGCACTAGCTTTCGGAGCGCTGCTCTTTTATCAGGTAACTAGTGGAGCGGGTCACCCGATGAAGGAGCGGCGCTCCGAAAGCTAGTGCTTCCAAATAAACCTGTTGGACTATAATCTGGTGTTGTGTGATTTTTAGCCTTGCTATTGATGGGGGGGGGGGGGTGTCTGAGAGTGGGGTGGGAGATTTGTAATAATGGATTGGCAGGAAAAATGCAGTCAGTGTTTGTGTGTTCAGAGCTGACCATCCCAAGAGTGCGTTTGGCAGAGGGACACCCTTCTGCAACTTTGTCAACAAAGTTTCGGGGTGCAGGGGTGTAGGAAACATCTCTTGCAGAATGCTCAACTTCTGCTTGAGGAGCAGGCACCGACAATGTGCCTGATGCTGCATGTGACTCTGACTCATTCCCTTTTATAACGCAGCACACCGGTCTCGGTAGCCTCTGACTTTGTTTTCACCCGAGCTCCTCCTCACTGATCCACATGTTGCTGTTCTGCCCCTTACAGGAAACCAAAGAAGAGAAGTCTTTCTTTATCTGTCCACTGTGTGAGAAGGATTGTGGAACCCAGCACCAGCTAACGATGCACATTCGACAGGTAGGTTGTGGTTTGTGGCACCACTCTCTAGGCTGTTCAGGCCCGGTGCACTTTGTCGTTAGCTCTAATGTGGTGAAAAGTTGTGCTCTGCCTCACAAGCCTTTACCATACATCAAGTGTTCTCAAATTAGTAAAGCCACGTTACAAAGGAAGAAAAAGCAAAAAAAAGCACAGTTGCACAATGCATTTTCAACACGTTGTACAATTCGGAAGGCAGATCTTTGCGAGCAGTGTGTGAGAGAGAGAGAGAGATGGGTTTGATTCAGTGTGATGGCTAACTTTTGTTTGCATCACAGGAAGAACTTATGGTGTTTGCAGTCAGCTGCAGTTCAGACAATGCAACCAGCACATCCCTGCCCCCAGCCAGGGGAGCAGGAGCTGAACTGAAGTGGTACACAGCACTATGTTATATTGAAATGAAAGGTGTCCAGATAAAGCTCCATCTGAACCTGTAATAACAATCATCTTGCCTGTAACACATAGTCTCCCCATTGTCATGTTTAATTTCCCCCCCCCCCCCCCCCCCATCCCCCCCCCACCCCACCCCCATCGGATGCTTGCTCCACTTTGCCTTATAAATGCTCCTTGCAATGGTCCTCAATCAGATCAGAAACACTTGACACAAACCCCTCCCTGTGTTTGTCTGTGCCTTGCTCACATTGTGCAGTCTGACCACAACTATCTCAAACTACCTGCTGTGCAGGGTGGCATGGTGGGCTCAATGGTAAGCACTACTGCCTCACAGCACTAGGGACCCAGGTTCAATTCCACCCTCAGGCGATTGTCTGAGTGGAGTTTGCACATTCTCCCCGTGCCTGCGTGGGCTTCCTCCCACAGTCCAAAGATGTGCAGGTTAGGTGAATTGGCCATGATAAATTGCCCATAGTGTTCAGGGATGTGTAGGTTAGATAGATTAACCATGGGGCATGCAGATTACAGTGGAAGGGTGGGTGGGATGCTCTTAGGAGTTTCGGTATGGGCCAAATGGCTGAGTTCTGCACTGTAGGTATTCTGTGATACCTTCTGAAATTTATATCCATATGCCATTGCGTTTCTCAGTGACTGACATTTCAAATGTTGAAATTATGGGAGTTAAATGAAAATGAGAAGTTGTACAGTTTTATACTTCAATCTTCCTTGACACTAGGAGACAACAATAAGTGTCATCTTCAGGTGAAGCAGTGTTAGAGGGCATAAGATAATTGGAATAGCTGTGCAGATGCAATTTGATCCCCATTTTAAAGTCCAATCCGTGTGCTTACTTTTTAAAACCATTTCAGGATGTCGTTTCAAAGTGATCGGTTTACATTGCAGTTTTCCTTTTGGAAGTCGTCCTGTAATATTTTTGTTCTAAATTAGTTTGAGAAGTTCTTTTTTTAAGAGAACGTGTTGAAAGCTAAACAATTCAGAGTTGTACTGGTCCATCCTGGGAAAGTTGACATAAAGTGTAGAACTTGGAATCCCCTATCCTGGGTAACCTCCGAGTAACTGCTCTGGGCTACAACTAGTCAAGTTCAAGTTAATCCCAATCTTTTGGGAGACACTGAGATGTTAATTAAGAATCTTAAAGGAGGCGTTGAAAGACCTATAAGACAAGCTGATGAATAAATTTAACCATGTTATTGGGGAAATGTAATCTTTATTTTTAGAAAATTAGTTTATACCTTCTGGATCTGCAAGACCATCTACAAGTCAGGAGTGTGGTGAAATACTTTTCACTTGCTTGGATAGGTGCAGCTCCAACAACACTCAAGGAACTTGACACCATCTAGGACAAAGCAACCCTCTTTGGCACCACATCCACCACCTTCGATGTTCAGTCCCTTCACCACTGATGTGCAGTAGTGTCAGTGTGTGCTATCTACAAGATGCATTGCTCCAACTCACCAAATTCCTTCAACAGCACTTTCCAAATCTGTGACCTCTATCACCTAGAAAGACAGAAGTAGCAGATACATAGGAACACCACGAACTATAATTTCCCCGCCAAGACACAGAGCACCTTGACGGTGGCTCAGTGGTTAGCACTGCTGCCTCACAGCGCCAGGGACCCGGGTTCAAATCCAGCCTTGGGAGACTGTTTGTGTGGAGTTTGCACATTCTCCTTATGTCTGTGTGGGTTTCCTCTGAGTGCTCTGGTTTCCTCCCACAATCCAAAGATGTGCAGGTTAAGGTGAATTGGCCATGCTAAATTCCTAAGTGTTCAGGGATGTGTAGGTCAGGAGATTAGTCAGGGGTAACTGTAGAATAATAGGGTAGGGGAATGGATCTGGGTGGGTTACTCTTCGAAGAGTCGGTGTGGACTTGTTGGGCCGAAGGGCCTGTTTCCACACTGTAGGGATTCTATGATGGTTCTATGACTTCACTGTCATGGGGTCAAAATCCTGAAACTCTCCCAACAGCACTAAGGTATGCCTACAGCAGATGGATTGCAGCAGTTCAAAGAAGGCAGCTCGCCAACATCTCAAGGGCAATTAGGGATGAGCAGCAAAGTCCCATGAATGAAAAATGTGCCCCTATTTGAAGCAAATGGAAAAGCTGTATCAGTGAGGGTAAAGAAATGGTGTCGGAAAAGACTTTGAATGATTTTGAAAACCTTTTGAATGAATTTGCATGGCAAAACCCTGTAACGAATGTGGGCAATGGTGTTTATTACGGAGGCAAATATGATACAGAACGTGTGACAAAAATGTGACAGTCCAGCATCACCTTTTGCAGGCAGGAAGAATGCACAGAGAGTAGCTAGCAAATAATGCTTTCCATTTTGTCATTCTGCTAAAAGGCATTTGTCAGCTGGACCAACATTTGGTGTCATAGTCAAGATGATCTACACACTATGTTTACCAGCCCATTCTTTTATGTGGATTCATGTCGCAACATGCTGGAAATTAATAACTTGAGACAAAAAATATACCTGAAACTAGTCCTTTGTAAAATTTAACTTTTTGACTTTTAAAAGGGAATCGAGTAGATTTGCTCTGCCTGCTGGGTGGTTGTTTTGTGATAATTGGATTCTGTTTCAGTTAGAATTTTCATTCTGAACGGATTTCAGGGAAGCAGTCTGTAATGTAATGGGTTCCATTGTGAACCTGGTGATACTGGTTCAAAGGCTGGGGCTGACCTGGCTTTCAGCCTGGACAGGTGAGGCAAGGGAGGGTCCTTTTATCCATCACGCTCCGTGTTTGCTCGTATCGCTGACTGGAGCTCCATGTGTCTCTGCAGCACAACACAGATAGTGGAGGGAACACCCATTCCTGCAGCATTTGTGGCAAGTCCCTGAGTTCCGCCAGCTCCCTCGACCGTCACATGTTGGTCCACTCAGGAGAGAGACCGTACAAGTGTTCGATCTGTCACCAGGCCTTCACTACCAATGGTAACATGCACAGGTGAGTGCAGCTGCTCAGGGTGGAGAGGCAGGGGCAGCGGTTATGGTGACTGCGAGGATGGTGGGGCAGCTGTAATGGGCACCACGGGGATGATGTTACAGCGGTAATGGGCACCACGGGGATGGTGTTACAGCGGTAATGGTGACCGCGGGGATGATGTTACAGCAGTAATTGTCACCACGGGGATGGTGTTACAGAGGTAATGGGTACCTTGGGGATGGTGTTATAGCGGTAGTGATCACCATGGGTATGGTGTTACCGTGGTAATGGTCACCTTGGGGATGATGTTACAGTGGTAATGGGCACAATGGAGATGGTGTTACAGCTGTAGTGATCACCGCGGGGATGGTCTAACAGCTGTAATGGGCACCACGGGGATGATGTTACAGCGGTAATGGGCACCACGGGGATGGTGTTACAGCGGTAATGGTGACCGCGGGGATGATGTTACAGCGGTAATTGTCACCACGGGGATGGTGTTACAGAGGTAATGGGTACCTTGGGGATGGTGTTATACGGTAATGATCACTGTGGGTATGGTGTTACCGTGGTAATGGTCACCTTGGGGATGATGTTACAGTGGTAATGGGCACAATGGGGATGGTGTTACAGCTGTAGTGATCACCACGGGGATGGTGTTACAGCGGTAATGGGCACAACGGGGATGGTGTTACAGCGGTAATGGTGACCGCGGGGATGATGTTACAGTGATAATGGTCACCACGGGGATGGTGCGACAGCAGTAATGATCACAGTGGGGATGGTGTTACCGCGGTAATGGTCACCACAGGGATGGTGTTACAGCGGTAATGATCACCGCGGGGATGGTGTTACAGCGGTAATGGGCACAACGGGGATGGTGTTACAGCGGTAATGGTGACCGCGGGGATGGTGTTACAGCGGTAATGATCACCGCGGGGATGGTGTTACATCGGTTATGGTCACCGCAGGGATGGTGTTACATCGGTTATGGTCACCGCGGGGATGATGTTACAGCAGTTATGGGCACCACGGCGATGGTGCTACAGCGGTTATGTTCACCGCGGGGATGGTGTTACAGCGGTTATGTTCACCGCGGGGATGGTGTTACAGCGGTTATGGTCACCGTGGGGATGATGTTACAGTGGTTATGGTAACGGCGGGGATGGTGTTACATCGGTATTGGGTACCACAGGGATGGTGTTACAGTGGTAATGATCACCGCGGGGATGGTGTTACAGCGGTAATGATCACCGCGGGGATGGTGTTACATCGGTATTGGGTACCACAGGGATGGTGTTACAACGGTAATGATCACCGTGGGGATGGTGTTACAGCGGTAATGGGTACCACGGGGATGGTGTTACAGCGGTGACGGGCACCGTGAGGATGGTGGGCAACAGTAATGATCACCATGGGGATGGTGTTACAGTGGTAGTGGTCACTGTGGGGTTAGTGGGGCAGCGGTAATGGTTGCTGTGTGGGTGGTGGTGCGGTGGTAATGATCACCGTGGAGATGGCGATGTGGTTGTAATGATTACCTTGAGGATGGTGGTGTGGTGGTCGTGATCACTGTTGGGAAGGTGGTGCGGTGGTAGTGGTCACCGTGGGGTGTGGTGGTGTAATGTCACTGAGTTCACAATTGAGAGGCGTCAGGCCACCTCTGGGGAATCAGGTAAAAATCCACCCCAGCAGCTGGAGGCATATAAATTCAGCTAAAACCATCATTGATTCTTCTGTTCAGGGAAGGAAATTTGCTATCCTTACCTAGTCTGGCCTACATGTGACTCCAAGCTCACAGCAATGTGGTTGCCGCCTGACATCCAAAATGGCCCTGCGATCCACATGGTTCAAGGGTCATGATGATTGGGCAATAAATGGTGGTTTTGACAGCAATGTCCACACCCCAGGAAAGGAAAATGAAACAAAAAATAGGATCGAGGCATAGAGAGGCTGTTCCGAGTGCTGGGACCAGCCCCAGACTAGGATCTGTGTTCTCGTTGTTTACGAGGCGTGGTAAAGATTTGAAATGCGTCCTCTTTATAGGGTTTATCGATTTAACTGTACCCATCGAAAGGGAACTGAATACTTTAAGGAGAGAAAAAAAATAAAATCCGGTGTGTGGGTTAATAGCTAGTGAGTAAGACTAACTGGATTGCTCTTTCAAAGAGATGGTGAAACTTCGATGGGCTGAATGGCCAATTTCCAGACTGTACCATTCTATCATACTGTTCGAGGATGCACGAGCGATGTAATTGTCCCCAAGTTTCTCCTTTGCTTTGTTGCTGATTAAAGTATCTCTTGTATCTTTAAGTTAGAGCAGCTCTTGCTTAAGATCCTTTCAATGGCAGAGTAAGGAGTTGTGTTGGTGTCGTGGCTGCTGTAAGGGACTGTGGAGATTCCTGTTCCAGCTGCTTGATGATGTGAGGTTTGTGGCTGTGCCATTCAGGGAACTGATACACCAAGAGCTGTCCTTTTCCATTTATGGGGTTGGGAGAGAGAGAGAGAGGCATCTTACTGCCAGCCAGCTCGAGAGCAGTGACAGACAACAGGAGAATGTCACCTGCTCATCCCATCAGCCTGGGACTGGTTTCTCAGATATCGGAGGCATAACTGAATGGGGAGCAAACAATCGAAAAATTGCATCTATCTTTCCACCCAGTGCGCTTAACAATCTGTAAACCCAGCTGCCTGGTGAGGAAGCAGCCTTTCTGATTAAAATTGAAAAGTGAAGGAAACAACTTCAGTTGCGTGTTGAGTGACCTTCTGTGTGTCTGTTCACTCTATCACATGACACCAGTGTTGCAAAGTATGATGGAAGGATGCTATGCTTGGTGTTTTTGTAAAACAAAGCACTGGCATTTTATAGACCATCTTGTAGATGTTGTCTGTTGACATCGATATTTCTTTTCTGCAGTTATAGTGAATTCTGACTCTTTAAAAGCTTGCCTAATATGGGTATGGTTGTGAGACCCCTGTGAAATGTTAAACCCCTCACGTTTGAATGTGTTGCTCCCTCTTTCCCCGATAACAACTCCCTCCCTTCCTGGAGAAGGCTAACCCCTCTTTCACCGACTAACTCAGTTTTGGTCTTATTTCCTAAAGTGACGTTGTGGCAAGGGTATCTTCCTGGACTGAATAAAGCAACAGCCTTCACAGGGAGGAAGCTGTAACAAAAGCAGGAATTGAGACTTTACTTTCAGCGCTGTTACAAAATCTCCAGCAATGCTGTTCACTCGCATCCCTTTTCTTGATTTCTTTCCCACAGTCTGAGATCTTGTTCTCCGAGAGTCGGGTGTCTTCGCAATCAGCCCTGTCTTTGGTTAGAGGCTGAACTGATGGGAGAGCTGCAACTGAAGCCTGCTCCTGTTTGACCACAGGCTTGTTTCTGTGGTTACCTGTATCATATTGTCCTGAGGAAACAGATGCTTCCAGAGAAGCAAGTGCTGTAGATAATGGGGATCCGGGGCTGAGGTGACAGTCGATATACATCTGAACATGTGGTTTTCATTTCAGAATCCAGCCACGGATTTTTGTTTCCTGATTTTAATTTTTTTTTTGTCGTATGCATTCCCTTGATGATTTCTACTTTCTTTTTTCCCAACCAAATCACACTTTTAGGCTTAACTGACAAGACCAGAGGAAATAGAAATTGGAGTAGGCCATTCGGCCCCTTGAGCCTGCCATGCCCTTCAGTAGTTTCATGGCTGATCATGTTCCTCAAGTCCACTTTCTTGCCCTTTCCCCGTAACTTGTGATTGCCCGACTGATCAATAATCTATCTCAGCCTTAACATATACATGAGGACTCTGCCCCCCCTCACAATTCTGTATGTCAAGGATTTCCAATGACTCTTGACCCTCAGAGTCATCAGTTTTAAATTAACGTCCCTTTATGCTGAGACTGTGATCCAGCATAGTTATTTTATTCCCGTTCCTGGGATCCCTATGTCACTAGCTAACCACAGTATTTGGTGCCCATCTCTAATTGCCTTCAGAAGGTGGTGCTGAGCCATCTCCTTCAACAGCAGCGGTCCCAGTGGCATCAGTTCACCTGCAGTGCTGTTGGGAAGGTAATTCCAGGATTTTGACCCATCTACAATGGAGGAATGATGGGTGAAGTGTGGTTTGGATGGGAATTTTCTACTAGGGGTGTTCCCAACATCCACAGATTCTCTATCCTCTGAGTCATTGAGATGAACAGCACGGAAACATACCCATCGGTCCAACACGTCCATGCCGACTAGATATCCCAACCCAATCTAGTCCCATTTGCCAGCACTTGGTCCATATCTCTCTAAACCCTTCCTATTCATATACTCATCCAAATGTCTTTTACGTGCTGTAATTGTACCAGCCTCCACCACTTCCTTTGGCAGCTCATTCCATACACGCACCACCTTCTGCGTGAAAAAGTTGCCCCTTACGTCCCTTTTAAATCTTTCCCCTCTCACCATAAACCTATGCCCTCTAGTTTTGGACACCCCAACCCTGGGAAAAAGAGGGCAGGGGAACGTTTCCCAGTGACAGACCTGCTAAATGGTAACGTCTGGAAGGCCCAGATACAGGCCATTTCCCTGAGTGCTGGCCGTTTTGCCAGCACAATTGTGAACCTCGCTCCCTCCGAGGTTCCTCAGGTCAGAGGCACCCTCGTGTTTCCTTAGCTTCCTGAGTGGCAGCCACCTTTCCTGAACCCTGGTTGGCTATCCAGGAACCTTTCCCACTGCCTCCTCCACGTTTCCAGGGAGTGCATCCTGTATCCGTGTGAAAGAGGTTTCTCTCCTGTCGCCTTCACACATCTCTGCCCTCTCCCCCATTCTTGTTCATTTGACTAGAAGGGAACATGGTCTTCCGATCTCCGATGTCCAGCCCAATCCTGATTCACAAACCTCTGTCAAAGCTCCTTCCTATGTGGAGGTATCACAGGTGTTGGATTGAGATGGACAAAGTTAGTGTCACCCGACAGCAGATTATAGTCTGACAGGTTTATTTGAAATCACAAGCCTTCGGAGCGCTGCTCCTTTGTCTCACAAGCTGTGAAAGCTTGTGGTTTCAAAGAAACCTGTCAGACTATAACCTGGTGTCATGTGACTTCAGACTAGATCTCCTTCACACCAAGGAGAAGAGTCCCAACTTCTTGGTCTAAAGTTTCTCACTTCTGAACTGTTCTTATGTAAATCCCTCCTGTGCTCCAGCATGGTCAGGTCTTTCCTATAACATGGCACGCACAACTGTACACTGTACTGCAGCTGAGGTCTAGACAAGCCTCGACAAGTCCATGATCACCTCCTGGCTCCTGTACACCTGTATATAATGTTAATATCCAATGAGCAGTGTGTTGTCACAGAATCCCTACAGTGTGGAAACAGTCCATTCAGCCCAACAAGTCCATACAAATCCTCAGAAGAGTATTCCACCCAACCCTATTCCCGAACCTATTGATCTACATTTCCCATGACTAATACACCTAACCTACACATCCCAGAATACTACGGGCAATTTAGCATGGCCAATTCACCTGACCTGCACATCTTTGGACTGTGAGAGGAAACCAGAGCACCCAGAGGAAATCTACACAGAGGGAGAATGTGCAAACTCCACACAGACAGTCGTCTGAGGCTGGAATCGAACCTGGGTCCTTGGCGCTGTCAGGCAGCAGTGCTAACTACTGAGCCACCATGCCACCCTGTGAAGGAGGCTAAGTTTGAACACAGTGCTTGACTTGATCTGCTCCTAAGTCAGTCTGTCCTGATGTGGTCCACGCAGTGACAGAGAGGAGGCTGAGCCTGTCTGAGGTTTTTGATAAACACTTCCACGAAACCACTCCATGTTTGTGTTACTGTAATGTGGGCCCCACATATACCGTCAGTGTGGCATTGAAAGGGACATACAGAGGACAGTACTGTACATAAGAACATCGAAAGTAGGAGCAGGACTTGGTCACTGGTGCTCCACCATTCAGAATAATCCTGGCTGATCATCCAATTCAGTACTCTGTTCCCATTTCCTTCCCGTATCCATTAGCCCTAAGAACTATAACTAACTTCTTCGAGAACATTCAATATTTTGGCCTCAGCCACTTACAGTGGCAATGAATTCCACAGGCTAACCATTCTTTGGGTGAAGACGTTTCTCCCCATCTCAGTCCCAAATGGCCTACCCTGTATTCTTAAACCGTGGCCCCTGGTTTAGGAAGAGTGAAAATTGTAAATCTCCATGAAATGCTGACAGCTGCAGTGACCCATTGGAGAGGGACAGAGAGATGAGGGGATTCTTCCTACTCTTTTATCAGAACTTCTCACCATTTCCATCCCATAGCCCCAGGGGGTTTCCACCTGTAGTCACATGCCCCAAACATTTGAAGAAGTGTCACACTGAACTTGGAATGCTAACTCTGTTTCCCTCTCTCGGCAGATGCTGCCAGACCTGCTGAATTTTTCCAGCACTTCTTGCTTTGGTTTCAGATTTCCAGTATGGTTTGCTTTCAGTTGAATGCTTTTCATTTTGTCGTTCTCTAGCCAGCAGCCATCTGAAAGGCAAAGGCCCAACTGTTGAGATGACCTCTCCCAAGAAAGACGTCTTGACCTCGCCTTCTATCTTTGAGCATGTCTATACAATCTGCCTCTGTCCGGGTTGTCAGTTCACCCATCCTAATGTCTACTGGGGCCAATTTTGATAGAGAAGACTCCTTTGAAGTAGCTTGGGATGTTAAAGGCACTTTATAAATGCGGATGGTTGTAGTAATCTCAGCATTTGATGTATGAGACTGGAGAGCAAGAGCCCATGTACGTGCATCCATTCAACTCTTCATCAGGGTTGATTTGTTCCTCCGACAATGTCGGGCATGTTTTACCTCTGTTTACGACACCTCTCTCTGCCGACTAAGGGTGGATCCTCCAGTAAATCTACCTAGGAACAAACTTCCAAGCTGATCCAGTATAGCTTCACTACACAAAGGGAGCAGTCTCCTCCATGGTAGAGTGTTCACTGCATCTGTTAGCCAGCTGCCCGGGGTGGATGTGTGTGTTATTATGTGTGGAATCTGAGGGCAGGATCTCTCTGGTTACTATTATCAATCTGTCGTCATTTTGCCTTCTCTTTTCAAATGGCAGTATCTTCATGTGTGGCAGCCAGAGGTATCCTGATCAGGCCTGGTCCCTCTGCCCAGTTCTTGGGCTTCAGAGAGAGAGAGAGAGAGAGAGAGATTCTGATAGCCTGCAGTGCTGTTTGTTAGCGAGCAGCATTGTCATGGGGAGGGTGTACACAGCTTTAATTAATTTGGCGTTCAGTGGATAAACCTAATTCTTTAATGATTGTTTCATTGTCATACTTAGTACTCTGTATTCTGTTTGCAGTGTTCACTCCAGTAGACGCTGAGTGTGGTTCATGGTCCCATTACAAATGATGGGGATTGACACTTCAGCCCAGTCTGTCATTGACCTCTGAGACTAGTCACAATGTGTCTGTAAACCGATTCGGTTTGAACCTTGCCTGAGGTGTCGTTACTTTCTGGTTAGGCCACCAGCAGTCCTCCCTCTCTCCCAGCAGTGCTCTCTTGCTCTCTCTCTCTCTCTCTCTCGTTCTATCTCTCGCTCTCACATTCTGTCTTTCTCTCAACTCTTCTGGGCCTGTGGTGTCTTCATTGGGAAGGCAAACTCTGACCTGATAGCCTGTTTCAGAGACAATCACAATACTGTGGGTCGGAAGTCACATGTCAGCCAAACCGGGTAAGGATGGCAGATTCACTTCTCTGATGGGTATGAGTGAACCAGATGGCTTTTTTAAAATGACAATCAATGATCACTTTCAATTCCTGATTTATTAATTGAAAAGATTTACAAGGATGTTGCAGGATTGGAGGGTTTGAGCTATAAGGAGAGGCTGAGTAGGCTGGGGCTGTTTTCCCTGCAGTGTTGGAAGCTGAGGGGTGACCGTATAGAGGTTTATAAAAGCACGAGGGGCATGGATAGGGTAAATAGACAAGATCTTTTCCCTGGGGTGGGAGGAACTCGAGGGCATAGGTTTAGGGTGAGAGGGGAAAGATATAAAAGGGACCTAAGGATCTCAATTGCTTTCTGGGGTAGTGGTGGTGCATGTATGGAATTAGCTGCCAGAGGAAGTGGTAGAAGGTGGTACAATTACAATATTTATAAGGCATCTGGATAGGAAGGGTTTAGAGGGATATGGGCTAAATAGGACTAAATTTATATAGGATATTTGGTCAGCCTGGACGAGTTCGACTGAAGGGTCTGTTTCCATGCTGTACATCTCTATGACTCTATAATTGGCTTCAAATTCCATCAGCTGGCCCTGCTGGGATTTAAACCTAGATGCCCAGAACATTTACCTGAGTCTATAGGTTGCTATAGGTTGCTAGTCCAGTGTCATTACCCCTGCGCCACTGTCTCCCCTCCAATCTGTTTAGGCTTTGGCTGCATCAGCTAATGATGGAGGGGGGAGGTGGTGATGGGGGAAGGCAGCTGAACTCTGGAAAATGTTTGTTTATTTTATACTTGGTGTGACTGGAATGGTTCCGGGATGAGAAGAGACTGATGGGGACTGGTCTCCCTCAAGAAGAGAAGGTCAACAAGACATGCGATGAAGCTGCTTGGAAACAGAGCCATAAATTGCTGGACAAGCTCAGCAGGACTGGTAGCATCTGTGGAGGGAAATCAAGAGTTAATGTTACAGGTCCAGTGACCCTTCCTCAGAATGGGCCCACTCCACAGATGCTGCCAGACCTGCTGAGCTTGCCCAGCAATTTCCGGTTTTATTTCTGATTTATAGCCTCCACAGTTCTTTCAGGTTTTTTTTTGTGTGGGGTAGACAGCGAGACTCCTTCCCATTGGTGGAAGGGTTGAGAACTTAAGGTTTAAAGTGATTGGCAAAGAAACGGGGCTAGGCGATTTAGCAGTGAGATAAGCAGAAATGTCTTGACCCAGAGAGTGGGGGGCCTGTGGAATTTCTACCCCAGAAAGCAATTGAGACCAAAAGCATTGAACATTTTCAAGGAAGTTGTATAGTTCTGAGGGTGATAGTGATGAAAGAGTATCGGAAGAAAGCAGGAACAGGTACTGGGCTGGATGATCAGCCATGATTAAATGGTGAAGCAGGCTCGAAGGGTCAAGTAGCCCGCTGCTGCTCCTATTTTCTATGTTCCCTTGGCAACGTGAGGAAAACCCTTTTTTTTAATGCAGTGGGTGGTTAGCATCTGGAATACCCTGCATCAGAGCACGGCAGAAACAGATTCAATTATTGTTTTCAAAAAAGAGAATTAGCTTGTTACCTGACAAGAAAGGACTTGTTGAGTAGAAAGGGGAGGCAAAGAGTGGACCTAGGTGAGTTGTTTGTGTAGAGGGATAGAGTGGACCTGATAGGTTCAGTGGCCTCTACAATGCAGCATGCTTTTCCAATTCTAAAATCACAATGAGGAAACAGCAGATTGCTACACTGAATGGAGATGTGAGGCCTGTAGGGAAAATAAACGGCTTTAACACTTTCAAAATGATAAATTCCTGTTTCCAATTCCTATTCCACCCAGCTGCTTGCTACCCTGTGGTTTGAAGTGACACAGGCTGATGGCATTCTGTTGCAATGTTCGTTGTGTCAATGTATTCTGCCTCCGTACGAGATCAGAATGTAAGCAGACTACAGGAGCAGGAGGCCCTATAATCCCACGCCCACTCCCCAAACCGGCTCTGCTCTCCAACAAGATCACGGCTGAACTGATCTGAGCCTCCGCTTTTCTGCCTGTCCCTCCCATCACTCAACTCCTTCTAAAACAAAAGCCCCAAAAGACTCCGCTCTTGACTAGATTCCATAGCCCAGCCTCCATAGTTCCCTGGGGGAGAGAATTCCACAAAGATTTCTAAGTTTGCAGATGATGCAACACTTGATGGGACTGAGGGTTGTGAGGTGGATGCAAAGAGGCTTTAAGGAGGTTTAGACATATCACAGCAGCTGGGCCAATTCCACCCTTGGGCAACTGTGTGAAATTTGCACATTCTCTTCTTGTCTGCATGGGTTTCCTCCAGGTGCTCCAGTTTCCTCCCACAGTCCAAAGATGTGCAAGTTAGGTGGATTGGCCATGCTAAATTGTCTGTAGTATCCAGGGATGTGCAGATTAGATGGGTTAGCCATAGGAAATGCAGGGTTACAGGGATAGGATAGAGGGTGTGGATCTGGGTGTGATGCTTTCCGGAGGGTGGGTGAGATTTGATGGGCTGAATGGCCTGTTTCCACACTGCATGTGTTCTATAATAGATTTCTAGCTATTAATGACATCTTGGGGTATAGGAGTTCCCAGGAATATGGCATTGGGATAGATGGTCAGATATGATCAAGAATGGTGGGGCAGGATAGACGGGTAGAGCATGCTCCTTTTAACAATCCTTTGGGAGTTCTCCCTGCTTGCTCACTCTCTCTCTCTCGAGTTTGCAACCCCTTATTCTGAAACTATACCCTCCTTGTTCTGAATCCCCATCATGGGGGCCACATGACCTCTTACCCATTGCACCCCTCCTTCACCGAGGAGATGGGAATAGCCCACTGTACCGGAGGAGATGGCCTCATGCAAAAGAATAGTTTTGGACAGTTTCTGTGCTTCAGCTGATTGTTGACGGAAACTGGATTTGGGAGACAGTGATACGTTCATAACACCTGTCTGCAGCAGCCTGACTAGGCTCTGTATCACAGACAGTGTCTGTGCAGTGTCCTGTAATTAGGCTGGTCAAAGCTTTTAAACTTGTTCTGCAGGTATGTGTTCCATCATTTTCTATAAAGAATTCTGACACCTTTTGGGATTCCCTTGTTAAACACCCATGGGAAAGGAATTACGATGCAAGGACTAGATTCTTTGCTGTTTAATATTTAAAGCAGTGGGTGGAGGAATGAATTTATTTATTTGGAAGTATATACTTAGCACATTTGAAACGAGAGTCGAATTAGTGTATGGCCAGTAATTGGCTGCCACAATTGCACTGGCTTCATTGACTTGCCTCCCCATGGATTCAGGATTGCAACAGGCATTGAGCAACATTTTGTTAGTAAGAGGGTATTTGTCACAGATGTGTTGGCTGCTGAGGTGATCTTCCTGCATCCTGTACACAGGAAGGTGCTTTATTGGGCGAGGCCAGGACATGGCTTGCCAATGATGTTGTGCTTTGGATTTGTCAGAAAATAGAAAGGCTTGCATTGATATGGCACCTTTCGCCATTCCCAGACACCTCAAATGACTTTGCAGCCAGAGAGACACTCTTAAAGTGTTACTGCTAATGTATGTGGCAGCTAAATGTGCACCCAGCAGGCTCCTGTGGGATCACAAACAGGTTATTGGCTCATTGTGGTGTTAAGTGACGTACAGCTATTGGTTAGAACACAGCCTCGCATACCCCCTGATGATCCTCCTGCTGCCCTCGCCAACATTACACTCCCCAGTGCTATCTCAGCTCCTTCAGCAGCGGGAGCTGGGGAGAGTGCTAACTTAGTGATTTGAAACTGTGCTGCATATCCCCGGGCTGGAACCAGAATTTCCAGTTCTGGCCTTGCTTGTTTATTTAGAGTGGAGGGCACAGTGTATTTTAAATTCTTTACTTGGTGTGTGTAACTGACTGTTGGCGCAACGTTTGGCCATCACAGCTGGTGGCTAAACGCAGAACTGGGGCTTGTCATGACCTTGGTGAACTATGGCGTCCTAGACTGTGGACTACGTACCTCATGAGGTGAAATTACAGGAGAGCTCTCTACTCTGCACTTTTCACATCCTTTGACCTGCCCCCTTGCTGTGGCAAGTGAATCCGGGGTGGGGGCATAGAGAGGCTGGTGGGAAAACATATGGTGCTGGTTGGCACGTCAGTTTTCCCACCCTTTCTCAGCACTTGACGGTTTTACTAAAGGTTGGATTGAAGTTAGCGGTTAAAGACCACCTTCAACACACTCCCATATCCTCCCTTGGGGCAACTAGGCCCACTACCTGCAGGTGACCTTTTGCCAAGACCAGAGGGTGCCAGTGTGGCAGGAATTCCCTTTGCTTGCCTGGGCTTCTCAGTGACAGACCATCCTGTAGATATAGGCTTTCGCTCCCCATCCTCAGTGCTGATGGGGCCTGCCACATAGGTCCTGCAGGACTAAGAATAGGTTCAAGAGATGGTAACTCCAATTTGAAGCATGCTCGCCTGCTCTCTCTTCTCTTGCTCACTCTCTGTCTGCCCCAGGAAAGAGGGAAGGATCAGCCAGAGATTTCAATTCTGATTGATTTTCAGAAAGGTGTCACGGCAAGGACAGGACACAACTTTGCCAATGACCATATAATTAAGCTTGTTTAGTAGCCATCCAGATTGACTTCATGATTGGTTGCTTGCTCCTAACAGCTTGACATCAAATGTTTGTCCTATGAGAGGTGCTATCTAAGTTTTTTTAAATCATTCACAAGATGAGGGCATCGTTGGCGAGGCCAACATTTATTGCCCATCCCCAATTGCCCAGAGGGCATTTAAGAGTTAACTACATTGTTGTGGGTGTGGAGTCACAAGTGGCAGATTTCATTCCCTAAAGGACATCAGTGAACCAGATAGGTTTTTTTCTAAAAATTGATTATGGTGAGGGGGTACAAATCATCTGTAGAGGGTCAAAGAGAGAAATTACGGGGCCTGGCATTGCTTAAGCCCAAGCTCCTAGTGCTTCTCACCATTTGCCCACCTCAGGATAGCAGGGGGCTCCCCTGAAGCCCATTTATAGAGCCCTGATGTACCCATCCCTGTGTGCCCTCAGGGTCCCAAAGAGGGATGGTCTGCCAGAAAGAATTAGACTGAAGAGGACACTTCACGGCTCTTTTCTGTCTCTGAGCAGGCATGTAAGAACAGCTTGGGCAGGGGGCTACAGTATGATGTGGGAAGAGGGAGGGAGAAGAGGGCATTGGGATTGAGGGCCCTGGAAGGAGACACCTCAAATGTGATCCGATGGGCATCAGAATCTCTTTAAAAACAGGGATGTGTTTCCTCCCCCTCACCTTCACCATGTTAATGATGATAAGGCAAGGGTTAATCATTGCCCCTCGGACAGTGCTCTCGGAGTGACACGACTATTGTTCTCTGGCTCGTAGCAATGGACCAGTCCAACACCAACCCCCCCCACTCCCACCGCTCCCCATCCCTGTCAGGATTCAGCCTGTCTGCTTCTCCCGTCTGCTCTGTTCCAGAAAGACATTGGGAGGTAAACATATGCAGCTGAACAGGAAGGCGCTGTTTATCTGCTCCCAGCAGCATGGCCTGCTGGGCTAGATAGGATCACCGGGATGCTTCTGAGCAATTCAATCAGTCTTTACCATTTCCCCTCCCAACTAACTGCCAAAATATCTCCCTAACCTCCAGAGGGGAAAATAAAAATCAAGAGCGCTTTGGAAACTGCCTGCAGTCGTGCCCATCAGCTCACACAAAGGCCCACGTGGAGGTCTGAAGTGTCAGTAAGCTAGTAGAGCATGGAGGAGTCAAATGGCCCTCGCTCAGGCACATTTGTTGGCAATCGAACTGGAGCGAGGTCATTCCGCAGCCGCCGATGAGGGAGAGGATGTTAAATGAACACGATTCAGTTGTTGCAGAGGATGTTTGTGAGCTTTTAGTGTTGACTTACAAACTGCTTTTTCCTCATGAAGGATCATGAGGAGTTCCAAGTTTTTTTTAAAAGAAAAGGAATGACCTGCATTTACATAGCACCCCCACAGCCTCAGCATTCCCTCCAGCTTTATAACAGCAACTAAATATTTCTTGGAATGAACGCATGAAACACAGTAAGCCCCCACATGCAGCAGTGTGCTATTGATACTGTCCAGAGTGCACAACTGGAAAAGCAGAACAGTACTGTCAATGCTGGCAATCTGAGATGGGGGGAAAAAAAACAAAATGCCGAGAAGGAAAAGTAGCGAGTTAGTGTATAGAGAGAGAGAGAGAGTGAGAGTTAACACAGGTTTGTGACCTTTCGTGAGGGATAACTCTTCTGCTGTTCTGTTGCAGGATCTTTTCGGCTCTTCCTCACTTCCTTGTTTAATCCAGCATCCCTTTGCTGTCAGTAATGTAAGGGATGCCTGTAGTCCATCACGGAGCAATGGTGATACTGTCAGTGGGTTGGTAACCCAGAGGCTTGGGCTACTGTCTTAAGGACCATGGGTTCAAAACCCACCATGGCACCTGGTCAAGTTTCAATTTAACTAATCAAAACATAATTATCAGCAATATTTGTTAAAAAAAAACCTCCCATCTGGTTCATTAATATCTTTTAAGGGAATGAAATCTGCCGTCCTTTCCCAGTCTGGCCTGCATGCAACTCCAGACGCACAATATTGTGGTTGATTAGTGACTACCCTCTGAAATGGCCTATCAGCCCACTCAGTTACAGACAAATGCTGGCCTTTCCAGCAACATCCTTGTACATGAAATAATGAAAAATTAAAAAAAAACTGGGCTCCTTCTGTGCTCAATACTTCTATATATGGAGTTGTCATTCCTTAGTGCAAGGCTGCAAGGCATTGAGCACTGTTACATTTTAACAGTAAGTATTCTGTGATGGGGAGCTGTAACCATGTTTATTCCTGCTCAGATACCATGGAGTTAGAGGCGAATGAGCAAGTATTGTTTGTGTTGTATCGGTGATTTCAAAGTTAGTTTTTAAATCCGTCTGGAACACGTCCTGAGGGCCAGGCAGTTTATGACATTCCAGTCTCTTTTTCTCTGCTGTCTGGTGATATCTAACAGAACAGCAGGAAGGCACAATGCTGTGGACACTGTAGATCTGAGTTAAGAACAGAGTGCTGGAAATATTCAACAGGTCAGGCAGTACCTGTGGTGAGAGAAGCCAGGTTAGTAGTTTCAGCTCTTGTCAGACCAGGATCATAGAATCACCACAGTGTGAAAACAGGCTATTTGGCCCAACAAGTCCACACCGACCCTCTGAAGAGCATCCCACCCCAACACACCCTGCATTTCTTTGGCTAATTCACCTAGCCTGCACATCTCTGAACACTGTGGGCAATTTGCTTTGGCCAATCCATTTAACCTGCACATCTTTTGACTGTGGAAGGAAACTGGAGGACCCAGTGGAAACTCGGGCTTTAATCACAGTTATTTTTCTTCACACTTCACTCTTCAAAATACATTATTTAATTTTTAAATCAAATCTTTTTATTTGTAACCTTCACCAAATAATTTTTGTGGCTTGCAGAGCTCCGTTTTGGAGCTTCCATTTTAAATCTTTGCAAACACAAAATTATATTAGACTTTCTGCTGGCATTCAAACCATTTTAAACCAAGACTTCTCCTTAATGCCGAGTGAGTATTGAGGAAACCAGCCTTGCAAACAGGTTTGGTTTTGCACCCTGCTCCTGTGTTGTCTTCAGTACTGGGAAAGGACAAAGTCAGCTTGGATGTGCCCACAATTAGCTAGCTTCAGATTGAATTCAGATTTACCCCGGTGGGGTTTGAACCCTTGTTTCCAGAACATTAGCTTAAGATGCTGCAATGCTATCCAGTAGAATTATAATTACACCACAGCCTTTCACTGTTGCCCAGTATTCTGTCCTGAACCTGTACCTATGCAGGAGTTATGTCAAGTGGGGTTTAGTCATAGTGTGAAGCCTGCCATGGTTGCACAGCTCACTGATGCGTCGCTGGGGGGCAGGGACTAATGGTGCAATTGGGAGTTTCTTTAATGAAGAGATTGCCATTCGCAATAGTTCATGTGGACCATCATCTCCTAATTTTTTTCTACTTTATCAATTCAATCTTGCGGTTATTGTTAAATGGTCATTAAACTCCCTTTACAGCCAATGCTTGAATCCAGGTAGGATTTATCATCAATCTGAGAGAAATGAGTGTGTTGGACTGTCAAGAACAGCTTTTATTGCCTCCCCCAGCCCCCATGGTAGCCATGGTAACCCGAGGCAGTGAGCACGGTTGGCTGAGCCAGCATTTCTTGCCCATCCTCACTCAGCTGTCCTAGGGAAGGTGTCAGTGAGCTGCCTCCTTGAACTGCTGCCGTCCTGGTGGTGTGGGGATACCTCCACAGTGTTGTTAGGGAAGGGGTGAAGGAACAGTGAAGGAACAGTGATGTATTTCCAAATCAGAGTGGTGAGTGACTCAGAGGGGAACTTGCAGGTGGTGGCATGTATCGCCTGCCCTTCTAGATGGTACAGGCTGCAGATCTGGAAGGTGCTGCCTTAAGGATGAAGAAAAATGAAAAGTTAAACAGGCACAAGGCTGTCAAGTCAGGAATCTGTGTACAAAGACTAGTTTCTCAGTAATCTTGGTTATCTTGGGCTGACAGACTTCGCCCAGCAATAAAACTCTCAGGTTTTGCCTGCCTCCTCCCTATGACTGGAGGAACTTGACACAATGCCTCTCCTTGATGGCTGGGTGTAACATTGTGGTCTTTCTTTGTAATGAATTTATTATCCCTGTTAATGCAGTTACTTGGAAGTGTCTTGCTAAGCTGCTGAATTATTGAGAGAACATATCAAAGCCTTGCAGCCTGTATCACGGAGGTGACATTCAGCATTGGCCTTTAGTTTAGAGGGTGGGGGTGCTGTGTGGTGAAGGAGGTTGTGGTCAGGGCAGGGCTATTTTAAATGGAGGGTGGTGTAAACTGTCTATTATATACCTGCCCCCATTCCTCCTCTAACCGTTACCCACACGGGAATCTTTACAGAAGATCTGGAGAGAAGCTTCTTTCACTCCTTAACATTTCTGATGTGTATGAGTTTCTGGCATCCCAGCAAGTAAACATCTCTCACAGTTTTTATACAACCGAGAGATTTTTAAATTCATTCATGGGATGGGGGCATCGCTGGCCAGGCAGCATTTATTGCCCATCCCTAATTCCCCCCCGGGAGCAGTTAATACTCAACCACATTGTATGGATCTGGAGTCACTCTTCTTTGAAATAGTGCCGTAGGATCTTTTTTATCCAATGAGCAGGTAGCTCATCGTTTAACCTGTTATCTGAAAGGGGGCACCTCCAGCCATGCAGCACTCCCTTTGCATAGCATTGCACTCGGAGCCTTGCAGTATTGTGCTCATGAATACGAGTGAGATTGATCCCAGAAGTTTGCAATTCAGGGGTGAAGCTGACACCCACTGAGCCACAGGTAGCACAGGAAGGTAGGCAGGGAATATTAGTACCACCCAGAGTGGTGCTGGGGTGACTGCTGTGCAGGCTGCCATCTCGGGGTTCAAGCTTCCAGTTCAGATTCATGTTCCTCCCAAGAAATGGCTGGCATCTCTTGGCAGTCCAGAGACAGCATCGTTGACTAAAAGATTCTTGGAAGTGAGCAACCTGCCCAAGAAAGGTTCACCCACCTCCTGCTGAGGTAAGGGTATTTTTATATTTAGTTTCTTTGCCTCCAAATTAAAACAGTGTTAGCCCTGAGTGTGACATTTGAAGGTCATGGGTTAGCTCAGAAATGGTGGCGGTGTAGTCATCACTGCCTGATTACTAAGTTTCTGTGAACAAGAATTATAACCGAGTACGGCTTTCAGCAGATGTGATACAGTGGCTCCAGCAGCAAGGCTCAGCTGCCTCACCACTATCTTAAAAAAAGTATCAGCAATTAGACAGAGGATCTTAGCTGTTTCCGAGGGGAAGATAGCATCTGCTTTCCTCTGTTGTAAGCCTTCAAATGGATCGTGGCTGTGTTAAAGTGGGTTTCCTGTTCCTTCACATTCTGCCTCTCTAGTGCAGCCCCCTGCTCTTACTAGCAGTGGGGCCTTGCTGGAGAAGGAAATAACAGAAAGGGCTGAGGAACCAAATTCACTTCCTCGAGTTTGAACTTCAGAGGCTCCGCTAATCATTTCTTTTAGTTCCTTAAGTAGATCGTTTTACATTATACTGGATAGCCCCAAATGAAGTGTCTGTTTCTGTGCTGTATATCTCTATGACTCTAAGGTGAGAATGACTTTATTGAAAGTCCTGATCAAATGTCCAAAATGGCCTGAAAGCCAAAGGGGCTGTTGCAAAAGTGTTGGTCTCACTGCTGTTTCTTCATTCACCACGCAACCATTTATTACCTAACCTTCTTCCCTTCACAAGGTCGTGGAGAGCCCTCTTGAACTGCTGCAAGGCAGAGTTTCCATTACAACTGAGCAGCCGTCTTATAGCTAGGCCAGTTCATGGTCCCATCGCCTCCACAGCTCGACAGTCAGAGTAAGGACGGCAGATTTCCTTCCCTGAAGTTTAGCATCCGAGTCAATTTTTCTAGGTTGTTTTCACAGGCCTCCGGGTTGCAAGAATGTGCAACTACCCATTTTGCTAATGTACTGGGAAATTAATACACAAACCGTCTTCTTGTGTATATAATTTAAAATGGGCAAAGTCGGGCAGGAATATGGTGAGAGCATTTTTTTTTGTCTGACTTTGCCATATTAAGTTTTAAGCAAGTCAGAAGAAAACAGTCATTCAAGGAAACCACATGTATGTTAGGCAAAATTGAGTAGCTACAACCCCACAAAGATGAGTAAGACCCTCGAATATTTTCTTTTTAATCTTGAGGGTTGGGTAGTTCACATGTTTGCTATTGGTTGTTGGCTTGTTTTCTAAGTTGGGTTGATATCTGTATGTGAGATTTATTACGATTTTCAAGTCTGGGCCTATTTTGCAAGAACAGCTCCAGCCAATGTTTCTCATCCTTTCACAGTTTGGCAAGGACTCCAACCCTCTCCCTCCAGCAAGTATACAGCGGTAGAGAAACGTGTTGCTGTTGGTTGTGAAATCTGCATGGTAGTTGTACCACAGGCACCAGGACCTGTCAGATCTCTCCCCTTATTGATGCATTGACGATCTTGCATCAATTGATATAGGCCAGAATGTTGCAACTGGATTTGATAAGTGGAAGTCGGGACTTTTCCTGCCTGGGATACCTCTTACTCTTCAATATAGTGCCATGGGATCCTCTACTCCGACCTGCAAAAGCTGATAGTGGGTTCAATGTCTCATTTGGCAGGTGGCACCGCTGACAGTGCAGCACCCCTTCAGTACTCTATTCGAAAGTCAGCCTTCATTTTTGTGCTCAAACGCTGGGGAGGACTTACTCCTGCTCCCATTTGACCTTTGAACCTGATCCTCCACTGAATGAGAACATGGCTGATGAGATTGTAGACGCGACTCCACTTGCCTGTATATCTCCCAAGGCCCGTCAGCTCCCTTGTTTATCAAAGATGTATTGCACTTGGCTCAGAATAAGGTTGAAGACCTGCACGACTTCCACGCTCTGTCTAACAACTTTCTTAGAGAGAAGAAATTCTCCTAAGGACTGGGATCTGAATCCAGAGGTCCAGGAGTGCTACCAACAGAGCTGTGCCTGCCCTTGGCAAAGGCATATTGTTACTGGAGCATTGAAGTTCAGTGGGCAAGTGAAGATGATGAAGACTGCAGGCAAAGTTGTCTGCTAGTGTGAACAGCAAAAGGGATGATGGTGCTAGACAACCTAAGCTGTAGATACAAGAAGGTGACAAATAAGAGTGAACCGTGCAGTACGATGAGCCTGCTCTACCGTTCACTACAATCCTGACTGAGCTCAGGCTTCATCTCCACTTGTCCAGCTGCTCCCTGAGGCACCTTAAATCTGTCATTCCAAATCCGAGATCTGTTTGGTAAAGGATCATCCTTAACTCCTTGCATTCCAAAGATTGACAACAACTTATTTGTAAACAATAACCCTCCGTCAGTCATGTATGAAGGTTCTGTGCCTTCCCAGATGGTTCCCGAATCACAGAGTGATGCCAGGGACCAGTGTCCCCTCTGGGAACATGAAAGCTCCTTGGCAGTTGCCCCAGTGCTTCCGCTAAAGGGGTATTTGGATGAACAGTTTGTCTTGCAGGAGGAGTCCCTCCTGTGATGGAGTCCTGACTTTCTTCCACAGCTGGGATTAGGGGAAGACTAAACCATAAAAGCTGAGCTTGCTGCAGTGTGCTGGATGTGTCTCAGTGACTGCAGTGCACGCTGGTCTCCAGGACAGCACATAGCCTGCAGGTTTCCTCTCTCCACCCCTTTGTCTGGGTTTGTAATGTTCACACTGCGGTTCCTGTGAATCGAATGAATGCTTGCTTTGAAGGAAAAGCTGAAATATCTCTGACTGCGTGAGGTAACACTTCGATCTGAGAATAGCTGGAAGAGGAGGAGGTTAAAATGGCTGCTCACTCACGGGCTTGAAAAAATGTTTTCAAAGCAATGAGTGCAGGAGCTGGTGTATTTCGACAGGGCTCAAGGTTGGTGAGTTTCCAGAACACAAGCACCAGAATAACAAGATGGTTCAGAGTACAGTCACCCTGTTGGACATGTTCTGACCTGCTGGCACCTCCCTGGATTCAGGCGATGCTGAGCTCTACCTCCTGAAATGTGCTGCTCCCCACCACCGGGCTTGTCCTCCTTGTATGTGCTCATCAGCAAACTGGCTACATCAAAGTGGAACAACAACACGTCCTCCTCCTGCTCGGGATAGAAACAGGACAACGTTGGGAATACTCAGCAGCTTGTCTGACTGTCCTAATACTCGGGCTGTCCAGCCCAGTTGGAAAATTGCACCCCCAGCATCGAGTGTCTCGTAACTCAGCGAGTGGTTCTCACGTGCAGCATTCCTACTCTGTCTGCTCCCCCTACATTGTCTGGTGGTGCCATCTTGTCTTTAATATGATGAAGGGTCACCGGGAGTTCTCAAACGCAGTGTGGCACAGAGCTACGTGCAGAGTGGTCGGGCTTGATGACCCAATACTGGTCACAGTGACTCGAAGGAAGAAAGTGAGGTTGAGGGAGCATCACAGAGCTTGGGGCTGAGGGAACTTTGTTGCGTCCTGATGTTAGTCGCTCTGTTTCTGAGAACAGCACTTTCATGTGGTCAAACTGGGAGCAGGAGCCTTGGCTGCCTTCCCCTCCACTCCCAGCACCATTGTATCTTCACAATGTGTTTTATTTCCATTTAAGTTGACAATGAGATGTAAAAAAGCACAGGGCATGTTGTTAGGAGATCCGGGTTTACAGTTTGGTGGGATTCTAACCCTTTTCTGGAATTTGAAGGAGATAGAAGGAAAATAAAGCACCTTCTTCTGCCAATCACCCAATCCTTTCCCTCATCTTTCCACTATCTCTCCCTTCCTGACTATAATGTTGCACTGATTACGTAAATACTCTTCTATCTTCATTCTCTGTGGAAAGCTGCCTTTCTGATTCTCGATTTGATGCTGGAGGTTCCTCTGCTGATGGTGATTACAGGCACCATTTGAAGCACCTTTGTCAGCCAGTTCAGGAATGCTTACTGCTTTCTGACATTCATGTCAAACACAAAAGTGCCAAAACAATGAGATGCATCCTGTTGGAATTTAACATTCTCCCAATTGCTATTCCCAACGAGTGCCAATGTCCCAAGCACAGAGTGACCTATTCAGTGTAGCATTACAAAATGCAGTTCATCTGTGGGATTACACTGGACCATATCTGTAATCTGTACCATCAGCTTCTAGATGTAAGGTTGTGGTGGAGGGTCAACACTCTGAGCGCTGAGGTCAGTTCTTGACAATGAAGGTGTCAGCGTAAATCCACCTCTTTCCCCCCCCCCCAACATCCTGGTGATTACCATTGACCAGAAACTCAACTGGACTTGCACTATAAATACGGTGCTACAAAAGCAGGTCAGAGGTTAGGAATGCTGTGTCAAGTTACTCGCCTCCCGCAAGGTCCACCCAAGCCAATACCATCCTGACTTGGACATATATTGCCATTCCTTCAATGTCGCTGGATCAATATAGATTAGATTAGATTACATTACAGTCTGGAAACAGGCCCTTCGGCCCAACAAGTCCACACCGACCCGCCAAAGCGCAACCCACCCATACCCCTAATCTAACACTACAGGCAATTTAGCATGGCCAATTCACCTGACCTGCACATCTTTGGACTGTGGGAGGAAACCGGAGCACCCGGAGGAAACCCACGCAGACACGGGGAGAATGTGCAAACTCCACACAGTCAGTTGCCTGAGGCGGGAATTGAACCCTGGTCTCTGGCGCTATGAGGCAGCAGTGCTAACCACTGTGCCGCCCTGATCTTGGAATTCCCTCCCCAGGGGCATCGTGGGGCAGCCCACAGCATGTAGACTGCAGCAGGTCAAGAAGGCAGCTCACTAGCACCACCACCTTGAGGGCAATTAGGGACGGGCAATAAATGCTGGCCCAGCCAGCGATGTTCATGTCGTGAAAGTGAATAGATAAAGGTGCAAGTTGTTGTTGTTGTTGTTGTGCACACACCTGCTTGGAAACCTTGGCGAAAGCTGGCTGATAATCTCAAAGGAGATTTTTTTCAGAAAAGAAGTGAAGAGGGGTAGAACGAGAAACAGCCCAGTGAGGGTCTGGTGACAAAAGATAATGGGGGAATGGCTCGTGGTTTAATGTCTGGTCAATCCCCCGCCCCCCCCCCCCCATCTCTACACTCCCACCATAAGGAGTTTGTGTATTTGACTGCCCGCATGTCTGTGTTTGTGACGTCAGAATGCCTAGTTCTGAAGGTTCCCTCTATTCCATCACCTCCACTGGAACCTCTCCCCCTGCAGCTTAGTAACTGTTTGAACCTAAATAATTAGGTCAAGTGTTGGTGATGCCACTGACAGTCTGAGGCTGGGTGAAGAGGCCTGTTGAAGGTAGTAGAGTGTAGGTCACTTCTGTACATCTGCTGTCCATGGAACCGGTGGAGATACTTGGTTTGATTTTAAAAAAAGAAGCTAATTGATTTCTCCGGCTAACGGTAATTGTTTGAGACTCCCAGAGAGTCTCAACAGGTTAGGTTGAGCGTGGAAACTCTTTGCTTTTAAACAGGGAATGTTATTGGGATCTGGAACATAGTGAAAGCAGCAATTTTGGAAAGGGAATTGGAGAAACTGGAAGAGATAATGTTTACAGGATACATGTTGAGAACCACATTGTGGCTCTATTGAAGAACTGTGAGTTAGCTAGCCAATTCTTGTGTGCAATAGTGGTGTGGTGTCTCCACCTAAAAGAGACATGATATCCTGACTGTATCATAGTGTGCGACCCAATGGTTTGACGAAATGCTCCTGAGCTGTTTGCACTTTAACCCTTCCACTCCCCGTTGTCCGTGCTTGAATATAGTTTCAGGTAGAGGGTGCTACGAACATTCATGAGAGTGGGACTCGTCGTAAAGGGAACACAATTGGAGATTTCCCTCTGTGGGCACTCCCTTGCTGCCTCACAATTCACCCTCCTCAAAATATTAGCAGGCTGCTCCTCTCGGAGTCCTGACCCTCACGTTAGGAAGCCCTGGGATTAAAGGTCTCCATGTATCTTTGCTGGGACCACTCGTAGGATATCTCACTGATGGAAGCTTGTTACTGCCAGTGTCTGAATATTTAGTGTTAGCCTAGACCCTGTATGTATTCATAAGAGCTGTAATAAACATCTGTCAGATCTGTCAATAGTACGTTATCCCCACACCCAGTCTGCGTTGGGCTTTAAAAGAGGTGTTTTCTGAAGCAGCCTTTGCCAATCACTTTTCAAACTGTGTCTTCTCATTACTGACCTTCATGTCATTGCAAAGAGTCTTTCCTTATTTGTTCCATCCAAGCCCATTATGTTTGGAGCTGCTCCCTCTTTGCCTTCTCTCCTGGACTGAGAGTAGATCCATTTTTGTGTGTCTGTGTATATCCCTCTCTTGGGTCTTGACTCCTTTCCCGAGACGGCGTAGCGCCTGGAAGTGGACACCACGTTCCAGCTGAGGCCAAACCCGAGACACTCTGCTTCTTTGCGTCCACCCTTTTGAAAAATATTTGTGCGTCTCAAAGCTCCAGTGGTGATGTGTTAAACACACACACCGTTGCCACTTACAAGCACAATAAAGGTATTTTACCTCGAACATAACCTGACAGTGTTTTGAGAAGGCGGAGATTTATAGTGCACACATTGACTCCATCACAACACGGTGAAGTGATGCTCACAATATCAACACATTCCTGTTGATTTTCCTCAAATTTATCTTGGAATTTTTTCTACGGGCTCAATTTAATCCCATGGTTTTGAGTCTGGTAATTTAAAGATAATATCCCAGACTTTTAAACAGCATTAAAACATGGTTCTGTTCATTGGTTGGCTTTAATTTCTCATTACACAACCACTTGGTATTAATAATCTTACCCTTGGTTTCAAATCCCTGTACAGCCTTGTCCTGTCCACTCTCTGTAATCTGCTCCAGCCCCCACACCTCTGCCTGTTCTCTCAGCCTCGAAAGCTTGCCCCAATTGGAATTGCTCCCCCGTTGGTGGCTGTGACTTTTATTGCTGACTGGGCTCCAAAATGAGGGATTCCTTCCGTCTGCCTCTTCTCCTGTCCCTCCTTCTCCAAGATGCACTTTCTTCATGTGTGGCATCTTCTGCCATTGGGAATTGGTGGGCTCAGTAGCACAAAGGACATTTAACTGTGGGGCAGGGGGCACACCCCCATCTCTACCACTCCGACAACCCAGGGCCGGTCTTCCCAGCTGTTGCCAAGTGACCCTGGGGCCTTGGATCACACTGGCTGGGCAAGATCCAGCTGGAGATGGGCCCTGTCACTGTACAGGGTGCACCTTAGCTGATAGTTTTCATGTAGCCTGGAGTCACCTCAGGGCCAGAATAGCTTTCTATCAAAGGCAGTCGGGAGTCTAATCGAGGGACTGATGTTTGGTAGAAAGGTGTTGTGCCTTGCCTTTGCCTTTGCCCTGGTGCTCTCTCTCTCTACCAACCCCCATATAGTCACATAGGAATATAGGAGCAGGAGGACGTCATTCGGTCCTTAGAGCCTGCTCCGCCATTCAACATCATCATGGCTGATCATCCAACACAGTTCCCTGTTACCACTTACTCACCCAAATCCTTTGATCCCTTTAGCTCTATTGTATCTAACTCCATGAAAACGTTAAATGTTCTGGCCTCAGACACTTCCTGTGATGGCAAATTCTCTGGATGAAGGAGACTCTGATGTTTACAGCACAGAAAGCGACCATTTAGTCCATTCTTTCCAGGGGGAGAGGGGTGGGATTTGATATGGGGGAGAGGGGTGGGATTTGGGGTTGGGGGGAGGGGTGGGACTTGGGTTGGGGGGAGGGGTGGGATTTGGGGTTGGGGAAGGGGTGGGATTTGGGGTTAGGGGAGGGGTGGAATTTGGGGTGGGGTAGAGGGGTGGGATTTGGGATGAGGGAGAGGGGTGTGATTTGGGGTGGGGGTAGAGCAGTGGGATTTGGAGTGAGGGGGAGAGGGTGTCAGAAGGTCCTTTTCCACCAGCAGCTTTGGCCACCTCCATGATGCCACTGTAGATGGGAGCCCCTGATCGGCAGGCAGCTCTCGCTGAGTGGGCCAACACCGCACAGAGCAGAATTAGGCCATTCAGCCCATCAGGTCTGCTCAGCCATTCGATCATGGCTAAGGTTTCTCAACCCATTCTCCTGCCTTCTCCCTGTAATCTTTGATCCCCTTACTAATCAAGAACCTATCTACCTGAGTCTTAATGACACTCAATGGCTTGGCCTCCACTACCTTCTGTGGCAGTGGGTTCCATAGAGCCACCACGCTGAAGAAGTTCTTCCTCACCTCAGTTATAAAAGATCGTCCCTTCACTCTGAGCTTGTGCCCTCAAGTTCTAATCTCTCCTCCTAGTGAAAACATCTCCACATCCAGTCTATCCAGGCCGCTCAGTATTCTGTAAGTTTCAATCAGATTCTCCCCTTCATTCTTCTAGACTTCATCAGTACAGATTCAGGGCCCTCGACTGTTCCTCATATGACAAGCCCCTCATCCCCGGGATCATTCTTGTAAGCCACCTCTGGACCCACTCCAACACCAGCACACCCATTCTTATTTACAGGGCCAAAAACAGCTCTTAATACTCCAAATGTGGTCTAACCAAAGCCTTACAAAGCCTCAGCAGTATATCTCTGGAGTTGTATTCTAGCCCTCTTGAATGCTAACACTGCATTTGCCTTCCTAACTGCCAACTAACCTCCAAGTCAACCTGAACTAGAATCTTCTCCCCCCCCCGCCCAAGTGCTAGAGATTTCTGAAGCCTTTCCCCATTAAGAAAATTGTCTTTGTCTCTATTCTTCCTACCAAAGTGCATAACCTCACACTGTCCCTCATTGAAATCCCATCTGCCACTTTCCTAGCCTGTCAAAGTCCTTCTGCAGTCTCCCTGCTTCCTCAACACTACCTACCCCTCCACCTATCTTTGGATGCCCACCCTCTGGGTGAAGGCCCTCTTCTGGCTTCGCCAGTGCTGGATTATTATGCAGATGGCAGGGCTTTTGCCAAGAGGCCGCATGGTGAGATCTTTCACCATCTGTCTCGCTAAGACTCCCAGCTCATCAACGAGATTCTGCCCAACATCTCAGTCCAATTTTGTTTCATCATGCTCCTATAAACATATCAAGATGTTTAACAGAGTAGTGACTCTACATAAGTACACGTTGCTGTTGTTATTTTGCTTGTTTATACATAATCAGTTTTAATAGTTCTGAGAATGGAGTGTAATCACATTGCTCGAGTTAGTAATTAATAGTAATTAAGGTAACTATCACCAGTTCTGACAGAGATCCCTGTCTCGTTACATTTGTTGCTTTAACTCTCTTTCTTGGGAGTATTCCAATTTATTTATTTTTGGAGAGGTTTCCATTTTTGATTTTGCTTTGGAGTGTGTGCTCTGTTTGTGAGTTGTTTCATTGTCAGACAAGAAGCTCTGCATTGAGTGTGAATCTTTGTTGAGAAAACCTTCTGATTTCAGTTTCTTGTCCTGCGCACACTATACTGAAGCAGTTTCATTGTGACAGGATGAGACTTGTCATCGAACTGGGACCTGATCACTTTTAGCTGCCCCTACAGAATTCAGGCTCTCTCTCTGTGGGCTGAAGTATAGACCCTTGTAATAGACATCCATGTCAGTGAGGCAGTGTTAGCTTCAAGTGAATGCTTTTTAATTACTGGTGTAGTAATAGATGTAATTGTGTTGAAGATCCAGATTACACAGGAGGAACTGGGACCCCTGCATCCACACACACCCCCACTCTCACACACACTTGCACACATGAACAGGGTCCCCAGCATCCTGAATCAGAGTGAAGTGGCTTATCAGCATAGTTCACTGGGAGAGAGCAGATGGATAAGAGGCAGACATCAAACTTACCTTGGAATTACACCTTCACCACAACTCAATCTCGAGCTTTTTTTTAACTACTTAATGGTAACCCCACCATTTGGATGCATTTGGGCTTTAAATTTCAGTGTTACGTTATATCTTAAAATGCGTTCAAATTATAAGGTCAAAACGTGTGGCGCTGGAAAAGCACAGCAGGTCAGGCAGCATCCGAGGAGCAGGAAAGTCGATGTTTAGGGCATAAGCCCTTTGTCAGGAAGGGCTTATGCCCAAAATGCTGACTCTCCTGCTCCTCGGTTGCTACCTGACCTGCTGTGCTTTTCCAGTGCTGCACTTTTTGACTCTGATCTCCAGCAGTCTTCACTTTCTCTTCGTTCAAATTATGAAGCTGAGAAAGCATAAGCTTAGTGGTATGAAGACTCAAGGAAGAGGCTGTAAAATTCTCAAGACAATTAATTGAAGCCTCAGTTGAATTAAGTTCTGTCGAGAAGGAAACTCTCTTTGGTGGGAGTATTGTGAAAGAGTACTTTTGGGATGGATGGGATTGTATTTTACCACAAATTTAAAGTTGCCATATGTGTAAATGGTTTGGTTTATTCTGTTTCTTTTTAAAATTTTGTTTGCATAATAAACTTTAGTTTTCTTGTTAAAACTGAATCTGCATAATTGCGAGGTTTGTATTTCAGTAAAGGACTACTATTGTATTAAGGGTCAGACTGTCAGTTCCTGCATGTGATGGGCTGAAAGGAATGAGAGGTTCATACCCATCTTTAATATTTCCTGTATATCCCAGTCCTGTTTAATTGTTGGTGTGTACATTGCTCCCAGCTCCCGGTGATCCAGCCTCCAGTCTGGTTGGTCAGGATGAAGCCTTGGCTGTGAAAGCTGAAATGAATGTTAAAACCTGTCCTCTTGCTGTTACAGGCACATGAAGATCCACGAGAAAGAGCCTACCAGCTCGCTGGGCTCCAGTCCCCCATCCCCCACCAAACGCCGAAGACCCTCGGTCAAAAGGAAACTGAGCCAGGAAGAAGGGGAGGCGAAGGAGGAGGAATCACCCAGCAAAAAGGTACTTGCACATCACTTAGCGTCATGAAGATATATAGCACGGAAACAGACCCTTTGGTCCAACTCGTCAATGCCGACCAGATATCGTAACCTAATCTATTCCCTATTGCCAGCACCCAACCCATATCCCTCCAAACACTTCCTATTCATATACCCATCCAGATGCCTTTTAAATGTTGTAATTGTACCAGCCTCCACCACTACCTCTGGCAGCTCATTCCATACACTCACCACCCTCTGCGTGGAAAAGTTGCCCCTTAGGTTCCTTTTAAATCTTTCCCCTCTCACCCTAAATCTACGCCCCCTACTTTTGGAGTCCCCCACCCCAGGAAAAAGACCTTGTCTGCTTATCCTATCCAGGCCCCTCATAATTTTATAAAGGGTCACCCTTCAGTCTCTGAGGCTGCAGGGAAAACAGCCCCAGCCTATTCAGCTCTCCCTATAGCTCAAAATCCTCCAACCCTAGTAACATTCTTGTAAATCTTTTCTTTGGTGCGAGCACGATGGGCTGATGTTCTCATTCTGGACTGTAAACATCTGAGTCTTTGGGTATTCTTACCCATGGACCTGCGCCATCAGCTCTTACTGAGGTAAAGTAGGTATGTTGTAGTTGCTACTAATCTGTTTTCCAAAAAAAACATGGACTCTCCTTACTGTGGCCCCTCTGTATAAATGACCTGTGAATAACTGAGCTCTCCAGACAGTAAGGTGGAATTTTGCATTTTCCAGGCAGGGCATTGAAATCAGGATAACATGGCCTCCTCCTTGATGTAAGAATTCTACGTTTCTACAAACATCATAGAATATAGAACAATACAGCACAGGAACAGGCCCTTCAGCCCAGTATGTGCCAAACCTTCTGAACTCGTGCCATTCTAAATTAATCTCATATATTTGTATGTGGTCCATTTCGCTCTATTCCCAGCCTGTTCATGTATCTGTCCAAATGCCTCTTAAATTTAGTTTCCTATCTAATTCTGGTACTAAGTACTGTCTTGGTACTCAGAATCATTGAATAGTGAGGCCATATTGCTGAAGCTTTTCATCATTCACTCATCAGGACACAAATGCAAGAATGCCAAATTTGAAGCAGTCACAACATTTGACACTACAGAAAAGGACGCTGGTTGGTTGGCAAGTCAGTTCTGGTTGGCTGAGGTGTTGTCATGGATAATTTTTTAAAAGTTTAATCTTATTCCTTTTTATTTGTAGAAACCCTGTGCATGAATGTGTAAATGAACCACATAATGAGCTCAACTGGTTGTTATAAATTGGTTATTAATTGGTACACTGAGGGTTATTCAATGAGTGTTGTCTATTTGTGGAGTCACTCTAATGGTAGATTTTTTTCTTGCGACCATGGGCTGGTTGAGTATGGTCTGTATTCTGCCTGTAGAGTAAAGTTAAATGGTTTTCTTTAATCAGCTTCCATTAGGCATTGCTGATGGATTAGGTGCCAGTCCAAGGCAATCCCTTACAATCATGATAAGGTATCAAAGGGCACCCCACCCTCTTTCTTGATGAATTGATTGGCATGTACCAGACACTGAGCAGCTTCTAAGGAGCACTCTGTAGCTAAATAAGTGTTAAGGTCAGTGACAGTCAGGAGTTCTGTGAGCACCAGTTGATCATTTGCCGGCTGCTGACTGCACCTTCCTTATTCGCACCCTTTGTCTACTCTCAGTCCTGTGCAGTGCTAATTCTGCTTGTTTGCTTCAATTTGTAAAAATGGTCTCACCCAGTCCGCCTGGCCTCACCCTAGTTGGTACCTGCCTCAAGAAATCCGAACACCTTTGTACCCACAAGTTAATCTTGTGCAGGAGTCAGTTAGCTCTCTTGCTGGACGGCTGATTTGTGATGTAGAGTGATGTCAACAGCGTGGGTCCAATTCCCACATTAGCTGAGGTTACCATGAAGGACCCTCCTTCTCAACTCCTCCCCTCACTAAAGGGCTGGTGACCCTTAGGTTAGATCATCACCAGTTGTCCCCCTCTAGTGAGAGAGAGTAGTCATCTAGTCCACACTGCCTACGACAACTTTACTGTTACATTTGTGTAGCCACCTGCTCTGATGAGAGTGATGTTGAGTGTTGAGGTATAGCCGTTGTTGTTGTGTAGGAAATTTCACAGCTAATTCACACACAGGAAGCTCCCTCGAACAGGATCATGGTAATGACCTTTTTTTTGTGTGATGTTGAATAAAGGATAATGGCTATTGGTCTGGATGTGGTTACTGAGGAATTTTGGTCTGGATATAGTTACTATGGGACATTGGTTTGGATATTGATACTGTGTCTCTATTTCCCTATCTTTCCTCCCTCAACTTCCCTCCCTCCCCCCCCCACTCTTTTTCTCTCTCTCTCTCTCTCTCTCTCTCTCTGTCTCACTGTCTTTATGCCTCTTACTGTCTCTTATGTCCTATCTATTATCCCCAAAGTAATTTAGTAAGTGCCGCAAACCTGAAATGAACAATTCAGAATGATTGTTAGCTGTTGCACCCATGAATCCACCTCGATATTTGGCAGAGATGACCCTTGGCAGAGAGATAAAAAGTCAGGGGACAAAGTCTGGAATTCAGAGCTATAAACAATTCATCGTAATGCTGCCCCCTCCTCCCCTGATTGTGAGTGGAGTTGGGTTTAAGTGTCATTCCTGTCCACAGCAGTCAGTGTCCATCAACTGTCTGTCTGCTGTTAATACAAAGCCATTGACACGACTGTAGATTGAGACAGTGAGCAAAAATCTGCCTCTCTTTTTGTGTTTGTAATAAAAACAAGCTGTCACATTTTGATTTTGGATAATATTAGGTTACACAGAGCAACAAAGGAAGGTGCTGTCTCCTTAAAGTGACAGCTGGGAGGTGGGAACGTTACCCTCTGCACTGGATATCCACCTGTCTTCCAGCAATGCCATGAGTTACTCATGGTAATCTCTAGAAATTGCACAACATAGCAGCTTATTTTAGTCAAGTGCTCGCAAGGACAAGTGGCCTGAACACTTCAGAAACTCTGGAACACCAGCAAATCTGAAATACATAGAGCGAATGCTGGAGAAACTCAGAGATCTGGTAGCGTGTGTGGATCGAGAAACAGTGAACTTTTCCAGTCCTGAATGGCATTGCTGATCTCAATGAATTTGAAGCCTCCAATTAGATATCACCCTGATCTACTCTGTACTGAAATACAAATGTTACTCCAAGCTACTCTGTACTGGGGTACTGGCGCCACCCTGAACTGCTCTATACTGGGGTACAGACATTACCCTAAGCTGCTCCGTACTGAGGTACAGACATCACCCTGAGCTGCTCCATACTGAGGTACAGACATCACCCTAAGCTGCTCTTTACTGGGGTACAGGCGCCACTCTGAGCTGCTCTTTACTGGGATACAGGCGCCACCCTGAATTGCTCCATACTGGGGTACAGGTGTCACCCTGAGCTGCTCTGTATTGGGGTACAGACATTACCCTGAGCTGCTCTGTACTAGAGTACAATCATCACCCTGAGCTGCTCTGTACTGGGGTACAGGACTCCCCCTGAGCTGCTGTGCACTGGGGTACAGACGGCACCTTGAGCTGCTCTATACTGGGGTACAGGTATCACCTTGAGCTGCTCTATACTGGGGTACAGGCGTCACCCAGAGCTGCTCCAAACAGGGTACAGGCATCACCCAGAGCTGCTCTGTGCTGATGTACAGATGTCACCTTTACCTGCTCTATACCCGGTACAAATGCCACCCTGAGCTGCTCCTTACTGAGGTACAGACATCACCTTTAGCTTCTCCGTACTGGGGTACAGGCATCATCCTGAGCTGCTCTTTACTGACAAGATAAGAGTGGTGCTGGAAAAGCACAGCAGGTCAGGCAGCATCCGAGGAGCAGGAAAATCGAAGTTTCAGGCAAAAGCCCTTCCTCAGGAATGCCAGAAACGTCAATTTTCATGCTCCTCGGACACTGCCTGACCTGCTGTGCTTTTCCAGCACTACTCTAATCTTGACTCTAATCTCCTGCATCTGCAATACCCACTTCCGCCTGCTCTTTACTGAGGTACAGGCATCACCCTGAACTGCTTTGTACTGAGGTACAGACATCACACTGAGCCCTCTGTGCTGAGGTACAGACATCACCTTTAGCTACTCTGTACTGGAGTACAGGCGTCACCCTGAACTGCTCTATACTTCGGTACAGACATTACCCTGAGCTGCTCCATACTGAGATACAGATATCAGCCAGAGCTGCTCCATACTGGGGTTCAGACATTACCCTGAGCTGCTCTGTACTGAGGTACAGGCAATATCCTGAACTGCTCTGTACTGAGATACAGATGTCACCCTGAGCTACTCTGTACTGGGGTACAGGCATCACCCTGAGTTGCTCCATATTGGAGTACAGGCGTCACCCTGAGCTGCTCTGTATTGAGGTAGAGTCATTCCTCTGAGCTGGCCTGTACTGGGGTACAGGCGTCACCATTAGCTACTCCGTACTGGGGTACAGTTCAGGCTGCCTTAGTGAAATGTAATTTGGTCACAAGCCTCAGTGTCTGACACTGCCTGACCACTCAGAGCTGTATGTTTTCCACCATGATCTTATTTCCCTTTTGCTTTCAAGAGGAATTCTTTACAAAGAGAAACATCTTGCCACCTCAGTTCTCTGGTCAATGACTCACTGTGTGCCACCCTGATATTGTGCATGCATATGTTTTGCGGGAATATAGAAGGCTGTTCCAGAACTGGACTTGAGGGACTAAGGGAACGGAGGGAGGCAGTGGAAGTGACCGGAATGCTTCTAAGAGAGCCAGCATGATCTTGCTGAGCCAAATGGTCTCCTCCTGTGCTGTGTGACCTCAGTCGTGAGGCTCCCTTATTGATGATGATGATGTAGTGGCAAAACCACTGGATTGATAACGTGCAGGTCCGTGGAGGAATGGGTTCAAATCCCACCAGGGCAGATTAATTAATATAAAATCTGCAATTGAAAGCTAGTCTCAATAACAGCAACTAGCATCAGCTGTTGTCAAAAAGCTGCCTCATTCACTGATGAGTACCATCCTTACCCAAACTGACAGTAGAATCTCAGCAATAGGACCCTCACTCTTGAACCCCACCCCCTGAAATGGCCCTAACAAACCACTTTGTTCGAACAGCAACTCCACTGATTAATAAATGCTGCCTTAAAAAAATTAATTGTAGCCATGTTTGCCGACTGTTGAATTGAAAGCAGAATGTGATGAAATGTGCATCAGGTTAGCCACTCAGCATCAAAACTATGCTTTCTCTTCCCGCTGTTGTCTGACCTGTCACATTTTTGCAATTAAGTTTTTCTGTTGTTATTTCCAACAGTGAATGATTCTGTGCCAGGTGAATAGATATCGTATGAAAGAAAGATTCACAGTTATATGGTGCTTTTTCTAACCACTTGATAGTCTCAAAATGACACTTTTTAAAGTGTTGTAATGTCAGGAATGTGGCAGACATTTTGTACACAGCATGCTCCCGCAAAGGAGAAAATGAGGACTGCAGATGCTGGAGATCAGAGCTGAAAATGTGTTGCTGGAAAAGCGCAGCAGGTCAGGCAGCATCCAAGGAACAGGAGAATCGACGTTTCGGAACATTGATTCTCCTGCTCCTTGGATGCTGCCTGACCTGCTGCGCTTTTCCAGCAACACATTTTCAGCTATGCTCCCACAAAGAACAACCAGAGAATCTGTTTTCCTGCGGGATGTTTTCAGAGGGGTGAATGTTGCGAAAGAAACTGGATGCATGTCCATTTGGCTTGAAAATAGAGCTGTGCCCACCCAAGCAGACTTTGATTTACTGTCTCCGCTAAATGGACTGCACCCTTTACCCTCAGTTCCTGCAGGATGCTTCTCCACTTTCCTTGCTGCAGAACCTTGTCACTGAGGCAAGGGTGCTGGTCTGTAACACAGTGAACTACATCCTGACATGAGAACAATAAATGCCAGAGATCACAGCAGCTCAGAAAACATCCAAGGAGAGAGAGCAAGCTAACATTTTGAGTCAAGATGACTGTTTATCTGAGCCCTTCATCAACTTTGATGAAGAAAGTGAGCACTGCAGATGTTGGCGATCAGAATCGAGAGTGTGGTGCTGGAAAAGCACAGCAGGTCAGGCAGCATCTGAGGAACTGGAGAATTGACGTTTCGGACAAGAACCCCTCCTCAGGAATGAGGCTTGTGGGCCAAGGGAGTGGAGAGATAAATGAGAGGGGGGTGGGGCTGGGGGCAAGGTGGCTGAGAGTGCTATAGATAAATGGAGTTGGGGTAATGATGATAGGTCAGAGAGAAGGGTGCAGTGGATAGGTGGGAAAGAAGGTGGACAGGTAGGACAGGTCATGAGGGTGGCGCCATGTTGGAAGGTTGGATCTGGGATAAGGTGGGGTGAGGAGAAATGAGGAAATTGGTGAAATCCACATTGATGCCGTGTGGTTGGAGATGCCCTCCCAGCACCTTCCCCTGCCCCCAGAGGAGGTGCAAAACCTGGGTCCAAACCTCCCACCTCACCTCTGTCCAAGGCCCCAAAGGAGCTTTCCATATCCATAATAGTTTTACCTGGACATTCACACATGTCATTTACTGTATCCGTTGCTCCCAACGCAATCTCCTCCACATTGGAGAGACAGGAGGCCTACTTGCAGAGCGCTTCAGAGAACATCTCCGGGACACCTGCACCAACCAACCCCACCGCCCCATGCTGAACACTTCAACTCCCCCTCCCACTCTGCCAAGGACATGCAGGTCCTGTGCCTCGTCCAGTGCCACACCCTAACCATCTGAAGAATGCCTCATCTTCCACCTCGTGACCCTCCAACCACATGGCATCAAAGTGGATTTCACCTGTTTCCTGATTTTCCCTCTCCCATTTTAGTAGAAAGTGAGGACTGCAGATGACAGTCAAGAGTGTGGTGCTGGAAGTGAACACCAAGTCAGGCAGCATCTGAGGAGCAGGAGAATCGATGTTTTGGGCATAGGTTTGATGAAGGGCTTATGCCCACAATGTCGATTCTTCTGCCCCTTGGACGCTGCCTGAACTGCTGTGCCTTTCCAATACCACATTCCCCCTCCCATCCTCCCCCCCCACCAATTCCAACCTTCCAACTCAGCACCGACCTCATGACCTGTCCTACCTTTCCATCTTCCTTCCCACCTATCCGCTCCACCCTCAACTCTGATGAAGAGTCATCTCGAATTGAAACATTAGCTTGCTCTCTCTCCGTGAATGTTGTCTGACCTGCTGTGATCTCCAGCATTTGTTGTTTTCAGTACAGATTCCAGCATCTGCAGTAATTTTCTCCTACATCCTGACATTGCTGCATTCTAGAATATCCTGAATAAGAAAAGCATAGTATAGGCCTGTACTATGAAAGATTTGGCAGCAGAGGAATGGGTACTGATACATGCAGCATGTGTGGCGAGAGTGATCTGATGGCCTGATAATACGAATGCGAGGGTATACATGATGCTCTCAATCTCTAGGCAGACTGGCTGCTGTAATCTTTCAAAGGGGAAGTGGGTTCGACTGAAAGATTTGACAGTTCCTCAGTTGGGGCACGAATGTGATAGGATGCAGCTGTGGAAAGTATTGCTCTGTTGTCAGAGTGCTTCGAGTGGAGTGAATTTTTTTTTTAAATCCTCTACACAATGCTGGCCTCCAGTGTCTCCCCCACTTTAAAACCTTAGAGAGCTGAGTAACAACTAGTGATGGATTGAGAATAATGAATGCACAAATAATACTCGATGGATGTTCGTGTGACAGGCCAGGCCATTTGAGGGTGTTCCCCCTTTAACACATGGGAGTGTAGTCAGCAGCACCCCCCTGGCTTGCATGTCATTGAACACATTCCCTAACTCAGTTCCTGCAGTGTCCAGTTTCATTGTCAAAAAGGTCACTATTATGAGGAGATTGTGTTCCACATCAGTTAGACGAGTGCTGAAGGATACAAGTGGAGTATAAGCTTCACACATCTGTATTTGCAGGGATGCACATTACAAGCAAGTGCCTCCAAACCCAATAAACACAGTTTAAATCAGCTCTGGTATACAGTGTCACACCTGAGTATGCCCCATCTGAATAGAGTTACATACCCAGTGACTCTACAATTAAAATTTATAACCCAGTCAAATTGGTTTGGACCCACTAAGTGATTGGGCATGAGTTGACTTTGGAAATTGCTGATGTCCTAGAGGTCTCTGCAAATGTTGGGCGATATCTGTGAGTGTGTCAGAGCAGGGGAAGAGGCAGTTGACTCACTGTACAATTTATTTTCCCTCATGCCCACTCTTCCGTCACATCCTTTACTGCCCTTTACCTCCACCCCACAGCTGTGTGGCAGTTACTATCCAGGGAGTTGGCTGGATAGTAACTCCAGTGCCTCACCCTGTGATGATGTTGGTTGACATCACTGGCAGAGGGAGTCCATTGGGAAACACCTTAGGTGAGGCAGTCACCTGGTTCCCACCCTCAGCCCTGTCTGCCTGTGCTCTGAGCTGGTCTCAGTTAACATACAGCAGGCCCTAGGGCTACAATCGACTGTACAGCAGAGGCCAGGGGTACGGGGTGGGGGTGTGGCATGGGAATAAAATCAAGACCTATTCCTTCTCGTACTGGGATAGAGATTTACAGCACAGAAAAAGGCCCTTCAGCCCGTTGAATCTGTGCTTGTCAACAGCAAAAATCTCACTAGTCCCATTTCCCAGCACTTGGCCCATAGCCTTCGCATTGCAAATGAACATCTAAATGTTTCTTCAGTGTGATGAGGGTTTCTGTCTCTCCCACCCCTCACAGGCAGTGAGTTCCAGATTTCCCGCCACCCTCTGGGTGAAAATGTTTTTCTCACATCTCCTCTGAACGTTCTGCCCTTTCCCTTAAACCTATATGCCTGGTCATTGATCCCTTTAAGGGGAAAAGTTTCTTCTTGTCTACCCTATCTACACCACTGATGATTTTATACATTTATACACCGTGTACCTTCTCAATCTCCTCTGCTGCATGGGAAACAGCCCTAGTCTGTCCAATCCCTCTCTGTCACTGAAACTGTCTGGCCCTGGCAACATCCTAGGAAATCTTAGTTGTTCCTCCCGTGGTTGAATAGGTGAAGAGCTGTTACCTAGTACAAGTCTCAGGCGTAGGATAACTACCACATTCCCATCACCAGAATAGCCCACAGAAGTGCTCTCCCCTCCCCCCCACCCACCCACCCACCCCCCCCCCCCCCCCCCCCCGCTCCAGTCCATATGAGGTCATGGGGGAGACATTTTGGAGCAAGAAGAGATGGAAACCAACACAACTGATCCCTCCCAACAAGGAAACAACATTCTCGACATGCTGATTGACCATCCGTGCTCTTTTCTCTCTCTCTGTCCCTTCCTCCTGCTTAGGTTACCCGAGAGGTTCCCTCTGACGAGGAGGAAGAGAAAAAGACTGAAGAGGTTCTTCACTGTCCAATCTGCTACAAGACTTTCATCTGCAAATATGGATTGGAGAGCCACATGGAGACTCACCCTGACTCAACCCTCAGGTAAGCTGGTTCCCCTATCCCAGCCCTGCGATCACTGAAGCCAGGATGCATGGCCGAATGTTAGTCTTAAATCGTCTCTCTTTGTCTCTCGTTGACTCATTATCATGTTATTGAGAGTCTGAACTGGTTGGAGAATCCACTTCGTGTCAGACTGTGGAGCGTGCAGCTCTGCCGAAGATAGCATGTGTACAGCTTCCCCAAGGCTCTGTTACCATAGCAATAACACAGAGCGAGGGTCTGTTTTGTTTGATATCTCCCTGAAAGTCTTGGGGTTCTGAAGTGTCAGTGCAGATTGTGTTGTCCAGCCAACCCTACTGACCCTCCGCTGTCCTTTAACGGTTGCAAAGATTCTCTTTAATCTTGGAGGGGCATTTGGGACATAGGAAACCGTTTTGCTTGGCACAGCAACTCCCAGTGTTTTGAAGCCCAAACACGGGTCGTGATTTTCAATTGGCCTCTGTCAGTGTTTCTGCTCAGCACAGGGCTCTGCCTACGCGGCTGTGCCTCATCCTGTCAACAGAACCTTTTCTTCAGTCGGAGCTTTCAATTCGGGGCTCCAGATAATGACAAAACCCTTGGACTTAGGAATAGAAATAGGCCATTCAATCCATCAAGTCTGCACTGCCATTCAATGAAATCTCTAAGAACAAAACAGTTTAGAGGGCTATGGGTAAAAATAGGAGGAGTGAGACAAGATAACACAATGGACAGGATGGATAGAAAGGCTTTCTGTGGCCATTCTGATTCTATCCCTTTCTCCAGCTTGTGTTTATCTAGATTCCCCCTCACATGGACCACTGATTTTGACCTTGTAGCAGAGGCTGGTTCCTTGTTAACCCCTTGTTGGTTAAAGGGGGGGGTTGATCCTTGACTTTCTGTTGAATTTCACTGAATGTAGAGAAACATGTTCCTGAAGCTGTTTGTCTTGTACTCATCAGGACTCAATGCAAGAATGCCAAATTTCAAGCAATCACAGCAATTTATACTACAGGAGGGAAGAGTGCTGATTGGCTGAAATGTTGCCATGAAGAAAGGAGCAAATTAGCACCCGGAATCCATTGAATTTATTAGTAAAGAGAGACTACATTTTTGTAATTTATTTTATGTCAGAGCGCTTTGCGGAAAATGAATTGCTTTTTGAAGTGTAGTCTCAGTTGTAATGTAGGAAACATAGTAGCTCATTTTGCATGCAGCATGATCCCACAAATAACCCTTGTCCCCACTCTGCATCCCCCCCCTCATCTCAACCCACTATGGGAGATAGGAGCAAGGTTAGGCCATTCAGCCCTTTACATCTGCTCCGCCACTCAACTCAACCATGGCCAATCTCCTACATCGATGCTATTTTCCTGCAGTCCTTGCTTCCTTTAGTATCGAGAAATCTATCTATCACTATCATGAATAAACTCAACAACTGGACCTCCACAACCCTCTGGAGTAGAGAA